>NC_092256.1:4683330-4715830 GCF_036320965.1 Panulirus ornatus | reverse complement strand
CTCACCCTATTCTGCTCTCTCAACCACACTCTTTTTATTTTCACACATCTCAGTTACCCTTTCATTACTTACTCGATCAAACCACCTCACGCCACATATTGTCCTCAAACATTTCATTTCAAGCACATCCACCCTCCGTACAACCCTATCTATTGCCCGTGCCTCGCAACCATATATCATTGTTGGAATCACTATTCCTTCAAATATACCCATTTTTGCTCTACGAGATAACGTTCTCTCCTACACATTCTTCATCGCTCCCAGAACTTTCGCCCCCTCCCCCACCGTGTGACCCACTTCCGTTTCCATGGTTGTCTCCGCTGCTAAGTCCACACCCAGATATCTGAAATAGTAATTGTAGTAATGATAATGATAATCAAATATCAGTAATAATAATAATGATAATGATAATGATAATAATAATAATAATAACAATTATAATAATAATAATAATAATAATAATAATGATAATGATAATAATGATAATGATGATAATAATTATGATAATGTAATAATGTAATGATTATCTATAATGGTAATAATAATGATAATGATAATAACAATGATGATGATAATAATGACAATGATATTAGAAATGATAGTAATAATGATAATTACAATAATGATAATAATAATAATGATAATGATAATAATAATAATAATAATAATAATAATAATAATAATAATAGTAATAATAATAATAATAATAATAATAATAATAATAACTATAATAATAAAAGCAATGATAATAATAGTGATAATGATGATAATGATAATGATTAATGATAATAATAATAATGATAATAATAATAATAATAATAATAATAATGATAATAATAATAATAATAATAATAATAATATTTATAATAATAATAATAATAATAATGATAATAATAATAATAATAATAATGATAATAATGATAATAATAATAAGAAGAAGAATGATAATAATAATGATAATATTGATAATGATAGTATTCAATTATAATTATAATGATGATTTAAATGTAAACTACGTCTGTCGTGTTTCCACAGTGTGTGGAGAGTTGGGCAGACGCACAATGACTAACCCCCATACCGTTACCACTGATTCAACCATTTCCGTTGGAGGATGTAATATGGTAGCTTTGTAAGGGGGGCGGGGGTGGATATTTCCGGAAAATATCTTCCTGTGCAGTCGGAAGGCTGCCGGGAATATGGGAGATATGGAGGAAGAAAATGACGAGCTGAATGTCATACCGCTGAATAATGCCATCCGCCTTTTAAGGTGTGTGGGCAAGGAGGGAGGGATTAGTGATAGTGTGGGAGGATATGATGAGGGTCAGGGAGGGAGGAGGTGGTGGTGGAGTGGACGGTAGGGAGTGGTGGTGGTTAGGTAGAGTGGGTGTGGTAACCAGGGAAGGAAGGAGTGGCGGCGGTGAGGGAAAGTGTGTGGGCCAGGGTAGTGGTGAAGGAGTGTGTGGTAGCCTTGGTAGGGGGCTGTTGTAGTGGTGATGAGGAAGATATGGTAGCCCAAATCTGGTAGTGATAGCAACAAGCGAAATGTAAGATTGATCGCTTTTATATGGTCTTGGGGGAAGGGCAGGCTTTTGACTATCTAGGATCGCGGTAGTTGGGATGGAGCTCTTCTTCAAACGGTTTGTAAGAGCTCGAATGAGCTCGATAAGATTGCTGTGCCGAGCAGCAACTCGGAGACGAGGTGGCAAGAGGCGACAGCGTCGGAGGTGATGCGGGAGATTCTTCTTGCTTTGTGGAAATAAGATCCAATGAGGGTTACAGACCGTAGTGCGTTAGCAGCTCTTTTGATAGATTGTGTGGGAGGGACCGAAGATGATCTTGTTTATTCATTTTCTGTTTTTTTTTTTCTAGTAGCCTGCTGTATGGTACGTGAGGATGTTGACCACGTGTAAAAGGCATAAGTGATTGTGGGAAGAATGGCATTTGTTGAGATATTCTTAAGTATAGTTGCATGTGTTCAATGTTTCTTGAGTCGACAAAAAATGTATAGACGATAGCTTGGTGATTTGGTGATGGCACTTACGGTTTCCCTCTAGCTTTAGTCTTTATCTTCCGAAAGCGATAGTGAGAAACTTGGTGGACTGAGCCACCAGGAGGGGAGTTGGAGCACTATCAGACGAGGGAGAAAGTAGGATGTTTTTGGCAGCAAGAATGATGTGTATGATTATGAATGTTTTGTCGGGTGAGGTAGTCGAGAAACCTGTTGTTAATTTTGATAAAAGTGACAGAGTTCGTCAAAGATGAGGAACACGAGGGTCCAGTCTTGTACCCTACGGGATGCCACATTTAAAGAACTAAAAGCTGGAGATGGCCCTCCGAAGCATGATGCCTGACAGCCCTCGCTGAGGAAGTATGTAAACCATTCAATGAGATTTTTTAGCCCTAGATTCATGGCTTTGTTTATCTAATATATTATGGGTGATCAAGTCCAATGTTTTAGTAAAGTCAACAAAGGTGAGAGCCAGAGAAGTATTGCGTCTTTCTGGGTTGGACAGATAAATTTTAGAGGCTGACGAGGCCAATAGAGGAGGTCTTCATGTTATTAAACAACTAAGGGTCTTGGACCTTGAAGTGTCTGTTAGAGACAACTTTAACTCAAATCCACTGTAGTTAGCTGGAGACTAGAGTGATGGCAGTGGGCCGTAACGCACAGAAGGGTTGTGAAATTATTGACATCGGGAATGGATAGCATATAGTCTTACATTCTCTCTCTCTCTCTCTCTCTCTCTCTCTCTCTCTCTCTCTCTCTCTCTCTGGTGTAGATATATATGTGTTGGCTGTGAGCTGTGGTTCGCCTGGGAGCTGCGGCAAAAGAAAAGTTCGTCTCAAGATGTCGCTTGAGCCTTAAAGACGTGAGGAGGACGAGGGAAACAGACACTGTTGCGACCGAACACGACACGCCGACATCTGGATGTGGGCGTCAGCGGGTGGTAGGAGTAGACTGACATGTTCCTGGATCATTCTGTGCACGCGCGCGCGCGCCTCGGGTACATCGTAAATCAAGTGGACGAACGAAACTTTCATCCACTGTTGATGGACGAAAAATAGCGATATATATTTCAAGAGGTTTCGAACACACGTTTTTGGCATCTACATACCACTTGTCCACAATCCGGAACTGGTAACACAGATGGGCATATGTCACCAATTGGTATATGCGATTTGTGTTCTAAAAATCTTATGAAAAGTTTAAATCTCATTGATTATGGATAATGAGAAAAATCTGAAGAAACGAGAATGTTTTAAGATACTCAGCAACTAACTCTTAGTAGACCTCATCCCCTGTAGAGTTTGATTTTTTATACATCATCATGACTAGTTACGTTCGTATAATTACCTGAACACAATTGTGACGTCGTTACATACGTTTTCTTTTACTGTTTCTCCTCTGATATATATAAACTCTGGAGTGCAAATACGTAATGCCCTAAGGAACATAGCTTGAAATGATGATGATTTAACTCTGTCATGTTGAGATGAGTAATAATGGATATATGAGCATACATTGGTAGATTTCCTGTATATGCTAAACTTAAACCTACTTCCTTGCCTATGGATCATGCAATCTAAAAATGGTAACATACCATTATTTTCATTTTCTACAGTAAATTTGATGGAAGGTACTAAATTGTTAAGTAAGGGGAGAAATATTTGTAAATTTTCATTTGTTGGCCAAACACAAAGAACATCATCTACATACCTAAACCAAATTGCAGACTTGTTGCAGAGTTCTTACCAGACACAGATCAGCAGTAAGGGGCATTATGATTGCCGGGGAGAACAAGCGCCCGTATCAAACACAGACCTGGTAAGGTTAAGGACCCATACCATAAACATACATTGTAAATACAAGTGCCACGGCGTACCAGACGCAGACCAGGGCAATCTAACAACATCCCCTGGCAACATCCACTCTTCCTACGACACACGTTTGCCACGTCGTGCACAACCTACGCATGTTGAGCAGCAGACGACCCCGTCACCATAGCCACAGAACAACACTGTGACTGACAGAGACGGCGAGAGTCGCCTATACCTCGCCGCTACAGCATTGATGACCAACACTCAGACGAGTGTGTCGACATGAAGATATGTATGTACATACGTAGTACTATATCTACATGTATGTTTGTTTATCCCTCGATAGTAATGTTTTGTATCAAGATATTTTGACGATGTGGCGAGTGACTGAACCTGAGGAACCGCCTGCATGTATCCATGATCGTCGTGTTGTTTTGTGGTCCTCCTCCCATGACGAGAAGTAGATATCATTTATCTGTAATGTTTATATACTCTAAAAAAAACTGAGGGAATTTAATGGTATCAAAACACTTGAAAAAGACAACGTCTCCTCAGCGAAATGTACCATAATGACTCTTTGATCGTACAATTATCTATGATCACCCCAAGACCAAGATATATGAAAGATTCTTATATTTAAACTCAGGACCTTGCTAAAGGCTCTGCAACCCATGGCTGCGCTACTCCCAGTATCAAGAAATGTGAACTCCTTTGGAGCGAGAAGTTCATTGACGAGTGTCGTCCCTGGTCATACAGCCTAACAAAAGGTGACTTTTCACTTGCAGCGTAACCTCGACCAGGCGGAGTCCGGTAACACTCGACTTTCTGACATATGATGCAGGACACATATGCGTGGGATCTTCCTGAGCTGAAAGACTAAACTCCGGAACTCTTACATGTTTTCATCCATATGCCCTTAGCACGTGCCTCCTTTCCCCCCCCCCCCCAACCACACACACACACACACACACACACACACACACACACCGGCTCCGCTCCCACACACAGGCACATAAAGTCCCTTCCCCCAACACATAATCAACCACCCAACCCCCTCCACACACACCACTCTGTATCATACACAAACACAGTTACACTAACACTTCCTCCCACACAAACCTCGCCCCACACGCACACACGATTATTGCACAGATTCCTGGAACCTCACCCGACGCTAACATATCAAAAGTTTTTGAAGTCAACACAGTCTAGAGCAAGAGGACACACCCGGCAGTTCGGCAAGGCAAGTGGACGAAAGGACGTCTGGAGGAATTTCGTCTCAGCAAAGGCTGTAAATTTGTTAAACAACTTGAGACAAGGAGATAATGTGTCTACCACTGGAAAACTCAAAATCGGATAATGCATGGACGAGAAGTGAGGCCTCAAGAAAGTACATCTCCTTACCCAATGGTACAAATAAGTGAGCACGCACACACACACACACACACGCGCGCGCGCGCGAGGCCTGAGCGTCCCAAGTTTAATAGATCATACCTATAACTTTACCACTCAGCTCACATTCTGTCTGAAGGCAGTGCCGCTTTTCTTTCTGGATCGTTCTCACTCCTGGTAATTTATGACAACCTTAAAATATTCTCACGACTTTGTACAATTAAACTTAATCACACTTTTACATTTTTTTGAGCGTAGACAGACATGCTTTCTTGGCTGAACAAGTTCATCGATTTTCTAAAATGACTCAGAAACGACGATATACAGCTACCTGGACACCCCGCTTCTGCCTGACAAAACTGTGTTCTTGCTGCGTCCAGTGTGTTCCTGCGGCATCTAGTGTGTTCCTGCGGCATCTAGTGTGTTCCTGCGGCGTCCAGTGTGTTCCTGCGGCATCTAGTGTGTTCCTGCTGCGACCAATGTGTTCCTGCGGCATCTACTGTGTTCCTGCGGCATCTAGTGTGTTCCTGCTGCGTCCAGTGTGTTCCTGCGGCATCTAGTGTGTTCCTGCGGCATCTAGTGTGTTCCTGCTGCGACCAATGTGTTCCTGCTGCGTCCAGTGTGTTCCTGCGGCATCTAGTGTGTTCCTGCTGCGACCAATGTGTTCCTGCGGCATCTAGTGTGTTCCTGCGGCATCTAGTGTGTTCCTGCGGCGTCCAATGTGTTCCTGCGGAATCTAGTGTGTTCCTGCGGCGTCCAGTGTGTTCCTGCAGCATCTAGTGTGTTCCTACGGCATCTAGTGTTCCTGCGGCGTCCAGTGTGTTCCTGCGGCATCTAGTGTGTTCCTGCGGCATCTAGTGTGTTCCTGCGGCATCTAGTGTGTTCCTGCGGCGTCCAATGTGTTCCTGCGGCATCTAGTGTATTCCTGCGGCATCTAGTGTGTTCCTGCGGCGTCCAGAGTGTTCCCACGGCGTCCAGTGTGTTCCTGCGGCGTCTAATATGTTCCTGTGGCGTCCAGTGTGTTTCTGCGGTGTCCAGTGTGTTCCTGCGGCGTCCAGTGTGTTCCTGCGGCGTCCAGTGTGTCCCTGCGGCGTCCAGAGTGCTCTCACGGCTACCAGTGTGTTCCTGCGGCGTCCAGCGTGTTCCTGCGGCGTTCTGTGTGTTCCCACGGCGTCCAGCGTGTTCCTGCGGCGTCTAATATGTTCCTGTGGCGTCCAGTGTGCATCCACGGCGTCCAGCGTGTTCTCACGGCGTCCAGTGTGTTCTCACGGCGTCCAGTGTGTTCTCAGGGCGTCCAGTGTGTTCTCAGGGCGTCCAGTGCTTTCCCGCGGCGTCCAGTGTGCTCCCACGGCGTCCTCTAAACTCCAACGGCGTCGGGTGTGTTCCCGTGGCGTCCAATGTATTTCCATGGCGTCTAGTATGTTCCTAAGGCGTCCAGTGTGTTCTCCCAGCCCTACGTGTTCCCTCGGCGTCGTCTGTGTTCCCTCGGTGTCGTCTGTGTACCTGCGGCGTCCTCTGTCGTTCCCGTAGCGTCGATTATATTCTCACGGCGTCCGGTGTGTTCCCGCGGCGTCCAGTGTGTTCCCACGGCGTCCAGTGTGTTCACAAGACGTACTCTATGTCCCCAAGGCGTCCAATGTATTCTCACGGCGTCCAGTGCGTTTTCACGGCGTCCTGTGTGTTCCACGGCATCCACTGTGTTCTCACGGCGGCCTGTGTTCTCACGGCGTCCTATGTGTTTTCATGGCGTCCTGTGTGTTCTCACGGCGTCCAGTGTGTTCTCACGGCGTCAGTGTGTTCTCACGGCGTCCAGTGCATTGCCACCGCGTCCTCTATATTCCTGTGGTGTCCAGTGTTATCTCACGGCGTCTTCAACGTTCCAGTGACGTTCAGTGTGTTTTCGTGACGTCTTTTATGTTCCACGGCGTCCAGTGTGTTCCTACGGCGTCTTCTACATTCTCGTGGCGTCCAGTGTGTTTCTAAGGCGTCTTCTATGTTTCTGCGGCATGCAGTGCGTTCCCGCGCGTCCTCTATGTTATCATGGCGTCCATTGTATCCCCAGTGCGTCCTCCGTGTTCCTGCGGCGTCCTCCGTGTTACCGCGGCGTCCTCCGTGTTACCGCGGCGTCCTCCGTGTTCCCGCGGCGTCCTCCTGTTCCCGCGGCGTCCTCTGTAATCTTGTAGCATCCTCCGTGTTCCCGCGGTGTCCTCCGTGTTCCTGTGGCGTCCTCTGTGATCTTGTAACATCCTCCGTGTTCCCGCGGCGTCCTCCGTGTTCCTGCGGTGTCCTCCGTGTTCCTGTGGCGTCCTCTGTGATCTTGTAGCATCCTCCGTCTTCCTGCGGCGTCCTCCGTGTTCCTGCGGTGTCCTCCGTGTTCCTGTGGCGTCCTCTGTGATCTTGTAGCATCCTCCGTGTTCCTGCGGTGTCCTCCGTGTTCCTGCGGTGTCCTCCGTGTTCCTGCGGTGTCCTCCGTGTTCCTGTGGCGTCCTCTGTGCACTCACCTCGTTTTGTGTGCTCCCGCGGCGTCCTGTGTATTTTCACGGTGTCCTGTGAGCTTCCACAGCTCTCTGTGTGTTCTTTTGGCATCGCCTGTGTACCCGAAGTGTTCTGTGTGTTTCTTGGGCGTATATTGTGTTCCCGCGGTGTCGTGTGTGTTCCTGAAGCGTTCCGTGTAACATCGATATCAAAAAAAGTGATAAATCATTGTCCGGAAATTGCCGTCCAATTAGCTTAACGTCCGTAGTTGGTGAACTTATGGAAACGATCTCTCAGTAGATTATCGTAAAGTACTTTGTTGACTAGCGCTTGATATATGATTCTCAGCATGATCGATGAAATCGCTAACGTCTGACAAAGCATCTTATTTCTTTCACGATATGATCTACATGTATTATGAGACTAAAGCAGTTAAGTCATCTGCTTAGCAATCGATAAAGTTCCACATCAAAGGTTACTAACAAAGGTTAGGTCAGGTGATTAGGGAATGGTTGATGGGACCCAGATAAAGAGTCAAATCTCTGAATGGTTTGACGTAACAAGTGGCGTGCCGTAGGGATTGGTCCTGGGACCGATTCTCATTCTCATATATTTATGATATTGGTCATGAGATCCATTGCAAAATATTATGATTCACAGATGATGTTAAAGTGAGAAATGAACGTACAACAGAAAATGAACGTCAGCAGCTTTAAACTGATGTAGACAAATTGATGGACTGGGCTCATAGGTGGCAAATGAATTTTGTTACTGTTAACTGCAGTTTTAAACATCGGTTGTAAAAATGAGAAGGCAAGCTTACAGTATGAATTCAATTGAGCCACAAAAGGTAATTAGTGACTTAAAGCCAAGTAATCAGTGCGCAGAAGCAATAAAAAGGGGCAAAGAAAATTCTTGGAAACTTTTGCATGCAAGTTAAGGAACATCATCACCATTCTTCACCGTATTGTATTTAGTTTACTCACTGTATCTAAAAAGGGGAAAAATAGACTGAATGGAAGAAGGTACAGCGTCGAGCTGCCAAGATGAGAAACAAATCCTGTGAGAGCCGACAAAATGACTTAAGTCTACTTACCTTAGAAAAGAGAAGGTATAAGAGATAATCGAACGAAGGTACTCGAAATTATCAAAGGTTCAATAATTTCGATATAAGCAGAGCTTCAATTACTCGTCTGATTACTCTCATGGTAATGGATAAAGACTCGTGGGCAAACGTTTTATCTCGAATTAAGCGAAGTATTGCTTTCTTCAACAGGTATGTTGATATATGCAATGACTTACGAAACGAGTGCTTGATAGCAGTACTATAGATAAATTTAAGAATTACTTGATAAATATTTCCCTTTAACTCCACGACTGACATTATTTGCGCCTTTTGAAACATCTATATGCTTTTCTACCACTATCACATTAATCTGTAAGTTTCTGAAATCTACTACTGTATTAATTGTGTGGTTAGAGGAGAGAAGGGGCGGGTCAGGGGAAGGGATAGGTTAGAATGGAAGAGAAAACTGGAGTGTGTGCGGGTGTAAGTCTTATGATGGATGTGGGTGATTATCTGGAAGCGTTCCTTACATTATACCCCTGGCAGAGAGGGGATGTTTGTTTTTGTAGTGTATCTCTTTTGTCTGAAGGAAATTCTCTCATCTAAACTACACATTGTTCACTGTGCACATCGATGGATGACTAGAGCCTCCCTCAGTTGCTTTGAGGCTTCGAGGGAACCAAGAGTGTTCCATGTTTGTATTGTTGTCCGGATTTCGGAATTATCTCTATTATGTGCCATGGTTGTCTTCAAGTCTGTGCCATACGTTTTGGCCTCTTCTCTTCAGTATGAACCGACGGTGTTTTCAGTTGGGGGATAGTTTTCATCTGTGACGAATCGCACAGCCAAATTTCGCATCCTTCGTATCCTTTGTGTCTTCAGCATACATGATTTGGAGGCGATTGCGATATTCTTCTCTCTCTCTCTCTCTCTCTCTCTCTCTCTCTCTCTCTCTCTCTCTCTCTCTCTCTCTCTCTCTCTCTCTCTCTCTCTCTTCCATTTTGTGTCCATGACCTTCCCTGTTACCTGTACTCGTATGCACTGTTCTGTTTCTTACTCCATTTCTTTTTTTATCTGTTAAATCTAGATATCATATCTCACTATCGTGGACTTTCCTTCTGTATGCAAGCGTCTTATCTGAGTTTGTTTTAACAACAGCCTCATGGAGATTACTCACAGAGTTGTATGCTGGTTGCAACACTTACGTATATCCTCGTCTATTTCAGCTTAATATCAATTTTCTCTTTTTCATCAGCTTTCAAAGTGTGTCCCATTTGACTTCCTCCCAGCCTCTCTGTGTCTCCTCGTTTCCTTCTTGTCCATTACTTGTTTCTTTCTTGTCTCGTATATCTCATTATTTTTCAGTAATTGTTCTCTTCATCATATATTATGGCTAACTGTCAGTTGTTCCCTTGCCTCCCCGTGAGGCGTGTTCCTTGCACAATGTTCCTTGCACAGTTGCGGTGTTCCGCTTCGTTTCCCTCATACGTTTCTTTCATTCTGGCTGTCCTTAATGATAGCAGCTTTGCCCCGCCTTCATTATCTTCACTTCTCTTCCTACTTCCTAAATCCGTTCTTTACTCCAGTGTCTAGCCATCTGACATCTCAGCCAGCAAAACATATACTTCGACGTCTGGTTATTTCTACTTCTGCCAGGTTTACCTTCAACACCCATCATTTCTACCTCCCATACATTTTCTTGAAGTACCGTTATTACATAACCTCCATCTTTAGTGTATCTACTCCTTCGTACCTCTGGAGATGTACTTCTGCTTGAAATAATATCCATCTCAACATTTGACACCTCTATCGCCAATGCCTCCTTCCTTTCACGTCTACCGTGTTTGCCTTCATTAAAGCGGATATAAACATGAGAGGGTGGAGACGACGGTAATAGAAGTATTTCAGGTGAAAGTAGTGACGACAGCAGTGCTCTAAGGATAGATCCAACTGCTGACCCACTAAGGGTGACTGGTAAAGCTGAAGGGCATCATTGTCATCCAACACATCCATTATTGACGCCACCTCCACATCTGCGCCTCTGTTTTCAATAGCATCAGACCAGCCTGGCGTGTGGGGGTGTGTGATAACGTGTGTAAGTATATGATGGCGTGTGTGGGTTTCGTGAGGGGCCAGTGGCGCATCATAGGAGTCAGTCGTCAGGGTGATGACCCAGCTGTGTCTTGCTACAGTTATGTGAGTGAGTGCCTCTAAATGAGTCTCATTAATTTTTGATGATCTATGGGTCAGGATGAATCAAATTTCGTAATGATGGCTCCTATTGTAGATATATAAGTCTGGTTTCATGTGAACATTATGTTAGTGAAGATGACTTTGATGGTGCCTCCCCCTGTGATAGCGATACCTTGTGCAAAGTCGTAAGGATATATGGTTTGGAAAGAAAGTTTTCAGAAACAGTGAAGAGTTTTTGTTAAGGAAGAGAGGAGGGTGAATGGCTTCAAGGTAAAGGTTGCTCTGCGGCAGGGGTGTGTGATATCACCCTGGCTGTTTGATTTATTTATGGATTGGGCAATGAAATAGGTTAATGCAAGAGTCTTTGAGAGAGGGGCGAATATGCAGTTTGTCGGGGATGAGGAGACCTGGGAAGTGAAATGATTATTGTTTGCTGGTAACACAACCCTAGTGGCAGTTCCGAGTGAGTTTGCCCAAGTTCATGATTGAGTTTGGAAGTGTGTGTGGAAGGAGGAAGTTGAGATCAGATGTGAGAAAAAAACAAGGCTGTTAGCCTTAGCATGGTTGAGGGTCAGTTTTGTTGGGGTTTGATTCTGAATAAAGAGAAATTGTGTTTCCAATGTTTTCCAAGATGGTGAAGGTTATCTTTATCGACAGAAATTCGGTCTTGACGTGGGAAACCCTCTTAGTCCGATTCTTAGTAACTTATTTACGGAATATTTTGAGAGTGAAACTCTAACTTCAATCAATAATTATCCGAAAGTCTGGTTTAGACACGTCGATGATAAGTGGTCCTTAGGGGCCATCTTACCAAGATTGTAATGTTTTCTTCAATCAATTAAATAGCATTCACGCCACCATCAAATTTAAGATTGAATGGGAAAAAGTAAGGCAAACTGCCGTTTCATGATGTGTTGATAACTAGGGAATCTGATCATTTGTTCTTTAAGATCTGTAGGAAGCCTACCAACTCTGAGAGTCATATTCATTATTTCTCAGTACATGATTCTTCTGTGAAAATGTCGGAGTTATGTCTGTTTCTAAGAGCACTGTGGATATGTGACCCCATAGGCCTGGTGGACGAATGTAGTAATATAAGACGTATCTTTAGGCAGTTATCCTAAATGGTTTATGACCGAGGCTTACTGGAAAAATAGGAGGACATGTTATGCATCTAGTAGCAAATATGTGAAAAATGAATGTCTGAAAATTTAGTGTTGCCCTATTCCTCTAACTTAGCTATTGTAAGACATGTACTGAAAAAATCAGTGCTTTTGATATTGCTTTCCATTATAACAACACTATCAGTAACACCTTCATTAAAAGTAGGCCAAATCATCCAACAATTGGGAGTGTTTACGCCGTCAAATGCAAGGCATGTAGAGACATATACATTAGTTAGACCGAGAGATGGTATTCGCATCGCCATTCAGCACGCAGAGATAACTACGAAAACGCGATCGCTAAACACTGCCATGAAAACGATCACCGTGTAGACCTTAACAACCCAGTCTACTTCTAACAGTGCTTCCAGTATCGTCACTCAATCTGTCCTAATTGCTAATACTAAAAACTTTAATTTGTCCCCAGGTAACTTTCAAGCACATCCTATGATCAACCAAATCATTATGAAAGGATTAGCAAAAAACAAAACATAAGAAAAACTATCGAACACACATCCAGTTACCCGGGACAACCCTCTCAACACAACCCCCTTAACCACATGACACCCCCAAAACCTTCCCTTTAACGGTCACTGTCGGTCAGGCCAGTGTGTTGTCTATGATGGTATGATGTTGGGATTTAAAAACTGTATGAATTATTTGCACCTGATGAGGCGGGTTGTCTCTGTGAAACATGTGCCACATGTACAGAAAAATTATATGTTGAATGAAATTATAGAAACTCCTAATGAATTGCGATTTCACCCTCATATATATATATATATATATATATATATATATATATATATATATATATATATATATATATATATATATTCTTTTTTTTAATTCTTTATTTTCATTACACTTTGTCGCTGTCTCCTGCGTCAGCGAGATAGCGCAGGGAAACAGACGAAAGAATGGCCCAATCCACCCACATACACATATATGTACATACACGAACAGACACGCACATATATATATACCTATACATTTCAACCTATACATACACAGACATATACATATACACGCACGTACATAATTCATACTTGCTGCCTTTATTTATTCCCGTCGGCACCCTACCATACATGAAATGACAGCCCCCTCCCCCCAGCATGCGCGCGAGGTAGCGCTAGGAAAAGACGACAAAGGCCACATTCCTTCACACTCAGTCTCTGGCTATCATGTTTAATGCACTGAAAACACAGTACCCTTTCCACATCCAGGCCCCACAAAACTTTCCATGGTTTGCCCCAGACGCTTCACTTGCCCTGGTTCAATCCACTGACAGCACGTCGACCCCGGTATACCACATCGTTCCAATTCACTCTATTCCTTGCACGCCATTCACCCTCCTGCATGTTCAGGCCCCGATCGCTCAAAATCTTTTTCACTCCATCTTTCCACCTCCAATTTGGTCTCCCACTTCTTGTTCCCTCCACCTCTGACACATATACCTTTTCTGTCAATCTTTCCTCTCTCATTCTCTCCATATGACCAAACCATTTCAAAACACTCTCTTCTGCTCTCTCAACCACACTCTTTTTATTACCACACATCTCTCTTACCCTTTCATTACATACTCGATCAAACCACATCACACCACATATTGTCCTCAAACATCTCATTTCCTACACATCCACCCTCCTCCGCACAACTCTATCTATAGCTCACGCCTCGCAACCATATATCATTGTTGAAACCACTATTCCTTCAAACATACCCATTTTTGCTTTTCGAGATAATGTTCTCGCCTTCCACACATTTT
Source organism: Panulirus ornatus (assembly GCF_036320965.1). Lineage (NCBI taxonomy): Eukaryota > Metazoa > Arthropoda > Malacostraca > Decapoda > Palinuridae > Panulirus > Panulirus ornatus. The sequence goes on along the minus strand of NC_092256.1, from coordinate 4,701,954 downwards.
TCAACACTCCCAGAACTTTCGCCCCCTTCCCCACCCTGTGACTCACTTCCGCTTCCATGGTTCCATCCGCTGCCCAATCCACTCCCAGATATCTAAAACACTTCACTTCCTCCAGTTTTTCTCCATTCAAACTTACCTCCCAATTGACTTGTCAATCAACCCTACTGTACTTACTAATCTTGCTCTTACTCACATTTACTCTCAGCTTTCTTCTTTCACACACTTTACCAAACTGTCACCAGCTTCTACAGTTTCTCACATGAATCAGCCACCAGCGCTGTATCATCAGCGAACAACAATTGACTCACTTCCCAAGCTCTCTCATCCACAACACACTGCATACTTGCCCCTCTCTCCAAAACTCTAGCATTCGCTTCCCTAACAACCCCATCCATAAACAAATTAAACAACCATGTAGACATCACGCATCCCTGCTGCAAACCAACATTCACTGAGAACCAATCACTTTCCTCTTCCTACTCGTACACATGCCTTACATCCTCGATAAAAACTTGTCACTGCTTCTAACAACTTGCCTCCCACACCATATATTCTTAATAACTTCCACAGAGCATCTCTATTAACTCTATCATATGCCTTCTCCAGATCCATAAATGATACATACAAATCCATTTGCTTTTCTGAGTATTTCTCACACATTCTTTAAAGCAAACACCTGATCCACAGATCCTTTACCACTTCTGTTATTCCCAAATCTGATGTTCTGTACATGCCTTCACCCTCTCAATCAATACCCTCCCATATGATTTCCCAGGAATGCTCAACAAATTTATGCCTCTGCAATTTGAGCACTCACCTTTATCCCCTTTGTACAATGGCACTACGCATGCCTTCCGCCAAATCTCAGGCACCTCACCATGAGTTATACATACATTGAATATCCTCACCAACCAGTCAACAACACAGTCACCCCCTTTTTTGATAAATTCCACTGCAATACTATCCAAACCCGCTGCCTTGCCGGCTTTCATCTTCCGTAAAGCTTTTATTACCTTTTCTCTGTTTACCAAATCATTCTCCCTAACTCTCTCACATCGCACACCACCTCGCCCAAGACACCCTATATATGCCACTCTATCATCAAACACATTCAACAAACCTTCAAAATACTCACTCCATATCCTTCTCACATCACCACGACTAGTTATCACCTCCCCATTAGCCCCCTTCACTGAAGTTCTCATTTGTTTCCTTGTCTTACGCACTTTACCTCCTTCGAAAACATCTTTTTATTCTCCCGAAAATTTAATGATACTCTCTCACCCCAACTCTCATTTGCCCTCCTTTTTACCTCTTTAGAGAGAAGTTTGAATGGAGAAAAACTGGAGGAAGTGAAGTGTTTTAGATATCTGGGAGTGGATTTGGCAGCGGATGGAGCCATGGAAGCGAAAGTGAGTCACAGGGTGGGGGAGGGGGCGAAAGTTCTGGGAGTGTTAAACAATGTGTGGAAGGCCAGAACGTTATCTCGGAAAGCCAAAATGGGTATGTTTGAAGAAATAGTGGTTCCGACAATGTTATAAGGTTGCGAGGAGTGGGCTATAGATAGAGTTGTGCAGAGGAGGGTGGATGTATTGGAAATGAAATGTTTGAGGACAATATGTGGTGTGATGTGGTTTGATCGAGTAAGTAATGAAAGGGTATGATAGATGGGTGGTAATAAAAAGAGTGTGGTTTGAAATGGTTTGGTCACATGGAGAGAATGAGTGAGGAAAGAATGATGAAGAGGATACATATGTCAGAGGTGGAGAGAACGAGAAGTGGGAGACCAAATTAGAAGTGGAAAGATTTTGAGCGATCGTGGCCTGAAAATGCAGGAGGGTGAAAGGCGTGCAAGGAATAGAGTGAATTGGAAGGATGTGGTATACCTGGGTTGACGTGCTGTCAATGGATATACCAGGGCATGTGAAGCGTCTTGGGTAAACCATGGGAAGTTTTGTGGGGCCTGGATGTGGAAAGGGAGCTGTGGTTTCGGTGCATTATTCATGACAGCTAGAGACTGAGTGTGAACGAATGTGGCCTTTAATGTCTTTTCCTAGCGCTACCTCGCGCGCATGTGGGGGGAGGGGGTTGTCATTTCATGTGTGGCAGGGTGGCGACGAAAATGAATAAACGCAGCAAGTATGAATTATGTATATGTGTACATATGTATAAGTTTGTGTAGGTATGTATATGTATACGTTTAAATGTATAGGGGAGATAGAGAATAATGAATACGTCCCATATATTCCCTGTGTGTAGAAAAAGGCGACTAAACGAAGGGTGGGGGGTGTTGGAAATCCTCGCCTTCTTGTATTTCTGACTTCTAGAATTTAGAACAGAAGGAGCCAAACGAAGAATGCTCATCCTCCTCGATGGCTCAAAGCTGGGCTGCTTGATTGTGAGTGGATGTAACCAAGATGCGAAGAAAGGAGAGATGTCGGATGACTGAGGTAAGAAATTTTCTAGTTGAGGGTAAGAAAAAGATAAAGAAAATACTTTGGGAATGTCTTAGGGGTAAATTCAAGTGTTAGTGTGAGGGCGAGAGCTAAGGAAGGGGTAGGATCGCTGTTGCAGCAGGAGTTGAGGAATTGAGTGAAAAAGTGTAAGGAAGTGAGCCCCGGAATAATGTGGGTAAAAAAGCTAGAGAATTACGAGAGGTGGGTGATTATTAGTGCTTATATACATTGCCATCACATCTATCATAAAAAAAAGTAATGACAGTGATTCAGAAGTATATTTTGTTCATGAATGCATTCTATTCGTAGCATTATGCTATCGTGAGAATGGTCCTCTTATGTGTGATATTCCCTGCCGGACTGACAGACTTCATTTGAATGATGGTTACGATATCAAATGGCTGTCCCTTGATGAACTATCATTCCTCCAGGAATATGATGGCGCTGGTACACCAAATCAGTGTAGACTGGTGGGCTTTCGCTTTTTTAAAAGGCATAGAAGTAAGCGAGCAGGAAGCATAGAGCATGTAGCCTCATACGTAGTCATGGAAAAGAAAGTAGAATGAAATCAAAAGAGTTGTCAATGTCCACACAGATGAAAAAGTAAAGGAGTCAATAAAGGTAATAGAAAATTACTTGTTTGTCATCATTGTTAAAGGTGTGGGACAAGTCTAATTAGTGACTTAATATTTTAGCCATGATGAGGATACCAGTTGGTTACAACTGTGTGTAGTAGTAGAGACAGCCAGAGAGTCCTTGTCTGTGTAGGTACACAGTTAAGTGGGCCACAGCCAGTTACTACCAGCGTAGTTAACCCTGGACTTAGACATGTAGTCTATACATACTTATGATATCATGCCTTGAGATATAGTCCAAAATAAGTTCTTTTTTATTTTATGTAGATAAACATTCTAATTTGATATTAGTCGCGGAATTTATGAGAACTGAATACTTTTCCGATCTCACATACGAATCTCAGTCCAGGCTGTGTGATAGAAGAGGTAGCAGTTCGGCTTGGGTCTAGAGAGAACTGCGGGAGCAAAAACCTCAACCATCCAAGATTAGGGTAGAGGAAGGTGTAATGAGGATGCTAAGGGATATTTGCACCGATATCAAGTTGACTTCATGGATTCAAGAGGCTCTCGACCTGGACAGGAGCTCTCGCTTTGTTTTCTTTTTTCTTCGCCCAGCAGGATTTTCATTCAATGTGGGTTACCAGAATCAATACAGGGGGTGAGGTGTGCGTGTTGCCCACCACCAGTGACGTGTGTCTCTCACGTGTAACCTGTAAATACGCGGACTTACGACCTGGAACTGTGTGGGCCGAGAATTGTGTTGACACGATGGAGATTACCCGGTGCAGTACTTACGTTCGGGAGTTTTGATTTAGATTTATCGTCGACGGAGAGATATTAGAAGTGTTTTCTACTGGGTGTAGCCTAGGAAGACCACAAGAGCATTGTGTTGTTGACAATCTTAACAGGATTTCGTCTTGTCAAATATATATTCATAAAACCATTAAAAATTTCATATATCCATATATCTTCCGGTGATTCCCTCGTACGCTCCACTGCTGTTTTCTTTCTTTCCTCTCTTATAATTTTTTCTATCCATGAGAGGAATGTGGGTACAGTTGCCACGCTGTCTTCTTAACCTTCTCCTTCTCTTTCTTTTTCTGTTTCTGTAAACTGATTTGGTTTTAAACTCATTGTGATATGCATGGTGTAGGACTGGAGACGTGAGTGTGTGGTTCCTAGTGTAGGACTGGAGACGTGAGTGTGTGGTTCCTAGTGTAGGACTGGAGACGTGAGTGTGTGGTTCCTAGTGTAAGACTGGAGACGTGAGTGTGTGGTTCCTAGTGGTGGAAACAGATGCATGTTTGAAGATGGGGTTCCATCAGGAACCCGTAACGTGCCTCCTATACTTGCCTTCCCATCCACAAAGTTTGACCGTAGTCTGTTGAGTTCCAGAATGACATACGTTACTCACTTATTGGAAATCTGAGACTTGGGTTAACAAATGGAACCTAATTAGTTGCATATAAGTTTTACATCACATGCACCTCTTACTTTCTTTCTGATTATAAGTCGCATTAAGCCGTCGTTATTTTGATACAGTAAGAGCTGAATACTTAACTTTGTTAGCACTCAGCTTATGCTCAGAGACCGGGCCATGTAACAAATATATATACTTAATACATACGATTTACAATTCTCTATTTGTCGACAAATAGCTATATTAGATCTTGAAGGGATGAGGTACATAGGGAACGACGTACAACTTTCTGAAATAACTCGCGTCGTTGAACTTTAGCTGAAGCAACTGAAGGCTCTGAGCAAAGAGCTCGTCCGTCCGTGTAAAAGAAATTAGCTCACTTACTCGAGCCCTTCCCTGTCATATTGGACCTCCCTTGTGGAGTGGTTAGCACTGCTGATTGTGATGCATCCAAGGGCCTCCAAAGGTCGGGCGCATAGGTTCGAATCCTGGTTACAGCGGAAGGTCCAAAGTCTACCCAGCTGCTCATCCTCCTTTAGAGGCTAGTGGACAAGCTGGGTACATGGCTTAAGCTTGGGTATTGCCCGTGCCGTCTCAGCTAACATGAAAGAAGGAAATATAGATGTCGACCTTGATCACGTAAATCTCATAGTCGGAGCTGAGTCACTGTAAGAATTCATCATTACTAATAGATTATGCCACCGCTTTTTCACACTCCCATCATGAGTTATGTGCGGCTCTTTTCTTATAGTTTCCAATAACAAGAATTCGTTAATGTTACTGGATACTCCTCAGACTGGTGTGCTTATTCATTCTATCCACCTATGACTCATAGCAAATCAAAGCAACTGTCTATATGTACATTTGGCCGTATTTGTTAATATATATATATATATATATATATATATATATATATATATATATATATATATATATATATATATATATATATATATATATATATATATATATATTGTACAAAGGCAAAGGGGATAAGAGTGAGTGCTCAAATTACAGAGGTATAAGTTTGTTGAGTATTCCTGGTAAATTATATGGGAGGGTATTGATTGAGAGGGTGAAGGCATGTACAGAACATCAGATTGGGGAAGAACAGTGTGGTTTCAGAAGTGGTAGAGGATGTGTGGATCAGGTGTTTGCTTAGAAGAATGTATGTGAGAAATACTTAGAAAAGCAAATGGATTTGTATGTAGCATCTATTTATCTGGAGAAGGCACATGATAGAGTTGATAGAGATGCTCTGTGGAAGGTACTAAGAATATATGGTGTGGGAGGCAAGTTGTTAGAAGCAGTGAAAAGTTTTTATCGAGGATGTAAGGCATGTGTACGTGTAGGAAGAGAGGAAAGTGATTGGTTCTCAGTGAATGTAGGTTTGCGGCAGGGGTGTGTGATGTCTCCATGGTTGTTTAATTTGTTTATGGATAGGGTTGTTAGGGAGGTGAATGCAAGAGTTTTGGAAAGAGGGGCAAGTATGCAGTCTGTTGTGGATGAGAGAGCTTGGGAAGTGAGTCAGTTGTTGTTCGCTGATGATACAGCGCTGGTGGCTGATTCATGTGAGAAACTGCAGAAGCTGGTAACTGAGTTTGGTAAAGTGTGCGAAAGAAGAAAGTTAAGAGTGAATGTGAATAAGAGCAAGGTTATTAGGTACAGTAGGGTTGAGGGTCAAGTCAATTGGGAGGTAAGTTTGAATGGAGAAAAACTGGAGGAAGTATAGTGTTTTAGATATCTGGGAGTGGATTTAGCAGAGGATGGAACCATGGAAGCGGAAGTGAATCATTGGGTGGGGAAGGGGGCGAAAATCCTGGGAACCTTGAAGAATGTGTGGAAGTGGAGAACATTATCTCGGAAAGCAAAAATAGGTATGTTTGAAGGAATAGTGGTTCCAACAATGTTGTATGGTTGCGAGGCGTGGGCTATGGATAGAGTTGTGCGAAGGAGGGTGGATGTGCTGGAAATGAGATGTTTGAGGACAATATGTGGTGTGAGGTGGTTTGATCGAGTAAGTAATGTAAGGGTAAGAGAGATGTGTGGAAATAAAAAGAGCGTGGTTGAGAGAGCAAAAGAGGGTGTTTTGAAATGGTTTGGGCACATGGAGAGAATGAGTGAAGAAAGATTGACCAAGAGGATATATGTGTCGGAGATGGAGGGAACGAGGAGAAGTGGGAGACCAAATTGGAGGTGGAAAGATGGAGTGAAAAAGATTTTGAGTGATCGGGGCCTGAACATGCAGGAGGGTGAAAGGAGGGCAAGGAATAGAGTGAATTGGATCGATATGGTATACCGGGATTGACATGCTGTCAATGGATTGAATCAGGGCATGTGAAGCGTCTGGGGTAAACCATGGAAAGTTGTGTCGAGCCTGGATGTGGAAAGGGTGCTGTGGTTTCGGGCATTATTACATGACAGCTAGAGACTGAGTGTGAACGAATGGGGCCTTTCTTGTCTTTTCCTAGCGCTACCTCGCACACATGAGGGGGGAGAGGGATGTTATTCCATGTGTGGCGAGGTGGCGATGGGAATAAATAAAGGCAGACAGTATGAATTATGTGCATGTGTATATATGTATATGTCTGTGTGTGTATATATATGTGTACATTGAGATGTATAGGTATGTATATTTGCGTGTGTGGACGTATATATACATGTGTATGGGGGTGGGATGGGCCATTTCTTTCGTCTGTTTCCTTGCGCTACCTCGCAAACGCGGGAGACGGCGACAAAACAAAATAATAAAAAACAAAATATATATATATATATGTATATATATATATATATATATATATATATATATATATATATATATATATATATATATATATATATATATATATATATATATATATATATATGTTTTGGAATGAGGTAGATAAAGTGCTTAAGACAAGAGAACAAATGGGAATATCGGTGAAGGGGGCTAATGGGGAGGTAATAACAAGTAGTGGTGATGTGAGAAGGAGATGGAGTGAGTATATTGAATGTTTGTTGAATGTGTTAGATGATAGAGTGGCAGATATAGGGTGTTTTGGTTGAGGTGGTGTGCGAAGTGAGAGGGTCAGGAAGAATGTAAAGGTAAACAGAGAAGAGATAGTGAAAGCTTAGCGGAAACTGAAAGCCGGCAAGGCGGCGGGTTTGGATAGTATTGCACTGGAATTTACTAAAAAAGGGGGTGACTCTGTTGTTGACTGGTTGGTGAGGGTATTCAATGTACGTATGGCTCATGGTGAAGTGCCTGAGGATTGGCGGAATGCATGCATTGTGCCATTGTACAAAGGCAAAGGGGATTAAGGTGAGTGTTCAAATTACAGAGTTATAAGTTTGTTGAGTATTCCTGGGAAATTATATGGGAGGGTATTGATTGAGAGGGTCAAGGCCTGTACAGAGCATCAGATTGGGGAAGAACAGTGTGGTTTCACAAGTGGTAGAGGATGTGTGGATCAGGAGTTTGCTTCGAAAAATGTATGTGGGAAATAGTTAGAAAAACAAATGGATTTGTATGTAGCACTTATGGATCTGGAGAAGGCATATGATAGAGTTGATAGAGATGCTCTGTGGAAGGTATTAAGAATATATGGTGTGGGAGGCAAGTTGTTAGAAGCAGTGAAAAGTTTTTATCGAGGATGTAAGGCATGTGTACGTGTAGGAAGAGAGGAAAGTGATTGGTTCTCAGTGAATGTAGGTTTGCGGCAGGGGTGTGTGATGTCTCCATGGTTGTTTAATTTGTTTATGGATAGGGTTGTTAGGGAGGTGAATGCAAGAGTTTTGGAGAGAGGGGCAAGTATGCAGTCTGTTGTGGATGAGAGGGCTTGGGAAGTGAGTCAGTTGTTGTTTGTTGATGATACAGCGCTGGTGGCTGATTCGGGTGAGTAACTGCAGAGGCTGGTGATTGAGTTTGGTAAAGTGTGTGAAAGAAGAAAGCTGAGGGTAAATGTGACCAAGACCAAGGTTATTAGGTACAGTGGGGTTGAGGGTGATGAGGGTGGTTTGATCGAGTAAGTAATGAAAGGGTAAGAGAGATGTGGGGTAATAAAAATTGTGGTTGAGAGAGCAGAGGAGGATGTATTGAAATGGCTTGGTCACATGGAGAGAATGAGTGAGGAAAGATTGACAAAGGTGATATATGTGTCAGAGGTGGAGGGAACGAGGAGAAGTGGGAGACCAAATCGGACGTGGAAAGATGGAGTGAAAAAGATTTTGAGCGATCGGGGCCTGAACATGCAGGAGGGTGAAATGCGTGCAAGAAATAGAGTGAACTGGAACGATGTGGTATACCGGGGTCGAATTGCTGTCAATGGATTGAACCAGGGCATGTAAAGCGTCTGTGGTAAACCATGGAAAGTTTTGTGGGGTTTGGATGTATAAAGGGAGCTGTGGTTTCGGTGCATTATACATGACAGCTAGAGACTGGGTGTGAACGAATGTGGCCTTTGTTGTCTTTTCCTAGCCTTACCTTGCGGGCGTGTGGTGGGAGGGGATTGTCATTTCATGTATGGCGGGGTGGGGACGGGAATGAATAAAGACAGCAAGTATGAATTATGTTTATGTGCTTGTATGTATATGTCAGTGCATATATATTTATTTATTTATTTATTATACTTTGTCGCTGTCTCCCGCGTTTGCGAGGTAGCGCAAGGAATATATATATATATATATATATATATATATATATATATATATATATATATATATATATATATATATATATATATATATATATATATATATATATATATATATATATATATCTCATTCCATCTCCTTCTCACATCACCACTACTTGTTATCACCTCCCCATTTACGCCCTTCACTGAAGTTCCCATTTGCTCCCTTGTCTTACGCACCCTATTTACCTCCCTCCAGAACATCTTTTTATTCTCCCTAAAATTTACTGATAGTCTCTCACCCCAACTCTCATTTGCCCTTTTTTTCACCTCTCGCACCTTTCTCTTGACCTCCTGTCTCTTTCTTTTATACTTCTCCCACTCAATTGCATTTTTTCCCTGCAAAAATCGTCCAAATGCCTCTCTCTTCTCTTTCACTAATACTCTTACTTCTTCATCCCACCACTCACTACCCTTTCTAAGCAGCCCACCTCCCACTCTTCTCATGCCACAAGCATCTTTTGCGCAATCCATCACTGATTCCCTAAATACATCCCATTCCTCCCCCACTCCCCTTACTTCCATTGTGTCTGATGACAGAGTGGCAGATATAGGGTGTTTGGGTCGAGGTGGTGTGCAAAGTGAGAGGGTTAGGGAAAATGATTTGGTAAACAGAGAAGAGGTAGTAAAAGCTTTGCGGAAGATGAAAGCCGGCAAGGCAGTAGGTTTGGATGGTATTGCAGTGGAATTTATTAAAAAAGGGGGTGACTGTGTTGTTGACTGGTTGGTAAGGTTATTTAATGTGTGTATGACTCATGGTGAGGTGCCTGAGGATTGGCGGAATGCGTGCATAGTGCCATTGTACAAAGGCAAAGGGGATAAGAGTGAGTGCTCAAATTACAGAGGTATAAGTTTGTTGAGTATTCCTGGTAAATTATATGGGAGGGTATTGATTGAAAGGGTGAAGGCATGTACAGAGCATCAGATTGGGGAAGAGCAGTGTGGTTTCAGAAGTGGTAGAGGATGTGTGGATCAGGTGTTTGCTTTGAAGAATGTATGTGAGAAATACTTAGAAAAGCAAATGGATTTGTATGTAGCATTTATGGATCTGGAGAAGGCATATGATAGAGTTGATAGAGATGCTCTGTGGAAGGTATTAAGAATATATGGTGTGGGAGGCAAGTTGTTAGAAGCAGTGAAAGGTTTTTATCGAGGATGTAAGGCATGTGTACGTGTAGGAAGAGAGGAAAGTGATTGGTTCTCAGTGAATGTAGGTTTGCGGCAGGGGTGTGTGATGTCTCCATGGTTGTTTAATTTGTTTATGGATGGGGTTGTTAGGGAGGTAAATGCAAGAGTCTTGGAAAGAGGGGCAAGTATGAAGTCTGTTGGGGATGAGAGAGCTTGGGAAGTGAGTCAGTTGTTGTTCGCTGATGATACAGCGCTGGTGGCGGATTCATGTGAGAAACTGCAGAAGCTGGTGACGGAGTTTGGTAAAGTGTGTGGAAGAAGAAAGTTAAGAGTAAATGTGAATAAGAGCAAGGTTATTAGGTACAGTAGGGTTGAGGGTCAAGTCAATTGGGAGGTGAGTTTGAATGGAGAAAAACTGGAGGAAGTGAAGTGTTTTAGATATCTGGGAGTGGATCTGTCAGCGGATGGAACCATGGAAGCGGAAGTGGATCATAGGGTGGGGGAGGGGGCGAAAATTTTGGGAGCCTTGAAAAATGTGTGGAAGTCGAGAACATTATCCCGGAAAGCAAAAATGGGTATGTTTGAAGGAATAGTGGTTCCAACAATGTTGTATGGTTGCGAGGCGTGGGCTATGGATAGAGTTGTTCGCAGGAGGATGGATGTGCTGGAAATGAGATGTTTGAGGACAATGTGTGGTGTGAGGTGGTTTGATCGAGTAAGTAACGTAAGGGTAAGAGAGATGTGTGGAAATAAAAAGAGCGTGGTTGAGAGATCAGAAGAGGGTGTTTTGAAATGGTTTGGGCACATGGAGAGAATGAGTGAGGAAAGATTGACCAAGAGGATATATGTGTCGGAGGTGGAGGGAACGAGGAGAAGAGGGAGACCAAATTGGAGGTGGAAAGATGGAGTGAAAAGGATTTTGTGTGATCGGGGCCTGAACATGCAGGAGGGTGAAAGGAGGGCAAGGAATAGAGTGAATTGGAGCGATGTGGTATACAGGGGTTGACGTGCTGTCAGTGGATTGAATCAAGGCATGTGAAGCGTCCGGGGTAAACCATGGAAAGCTGTGTAGGTATGTATATTTGCGTGTGTGGACGTGTGTATGTACATGTGTATGGAGGGGGGTTGGGCCATTTCTTTCGTCTGTTTCCTTGCGCTACCTCGCAAACGCGGGAGACAGCGACGAGGTATAAAAAAAAAAAAAAAAAAAAAAAATATATATATATATATATATATATATATATATATATATATATATATATATATATATATATATATATATATATATATATATATATATGTGTATACGTTGAAAAATATAGATATGTATATGTGCGTGTTTGGACGTGAATGTATGTACACGTGTATGTGGGTGGGTTGGGCCATTTTTTCGTCTGTTTCCTTGCGCTACCTCGCTAACGCGGGAAACAGCGACAAAGTACAATAAATTGATAAATATATATATATATATATATATATATATATATATATATATAAATATATATATATATATATATATATATATATATATATATATATATATATATATATATATATATATATATATATATATATATTTTCCTGGAGATAGGGGAGAAAGAATACTTCCCACGTATTCCCCGCGTGTCGTAGAAGGCGACTAAAAGGGAAGGGAGCGGGGGGCTGGAAATCCTCCCCTCTCTTTTTTTTTCTTTTTTTTCTCAAAGGAAGGAACAGAGAAGGGGGCTGGATGAGGATGTTTCCTCAGAGGCCCAGTCCTCTGTTCTTAACGCTACCTCGCTGACGCGGGAAATGGCGAATAGTATGAAAGAAAGAAAGAAATATATATATATATATATATATATATATATATATATATATATATATATATATATATATATATATATATATATATATACATATCAAGACATTGGTCTATATCTATCACCTGGACTTATCTATTTGACTTTTACATCTGCCGAACCATATAGATTTTTCAATAAGGTCTGTGAGATTTCTACTATCGATTCTAAGATGTTAAATAAAGAAACAAGGATTACTCGACTTATGTCCTGAACGTCTGTGTTTATATTTGCGCTCACAAACTTAAATTGATCTCATTCAAGTTGGTAAACCTACTCAACCTAATGGGCCTGTGCTCGGTTAGGTTACTGCGTGGACTCTCGCATCTATACAATATTGTTTGTTTGTGGTAAAACAACTTGTCTCCAGTCACTGTGTTTGCGAAAACTTTGATTGTACTTAGAATTGCTGCCTAATTCCAGACATCCTGAACTAATGTTAACGAAGGAGGTTTAAACTGCACTGTAATTTCAGGTTATAATCACAAGTTACGAAATGATGTTGGGTTTTGATGGTGTTGCCTAGAATCACCCATGCTGTCAATACTCAGCGAAGACCTGAGGATCACGTTGCATGAGGCACCCGTCTTCGTGCACACTGCAGGTGGCGATCACTGGCTGTGTCGTGTGGGAACATCACTCTCCCTGTGGAAGCCGCTGGTGTGGCCACGTTCATTTTCCTTCATCATCGAGCCGGGGTCTTATGTCAGCCTCGTTTATTTACCATTTGTTGCACATAACAGTTCCAGCATTATTCGCCATCCTGTGTGTCTTCAGCTGCTGATCGAAGCATCACAACCGCTCCTCAACCCATTGCGCTGGCATCCATCTTTCCTGGAAGATATACACAGTGGAGGTAGCTGTGTGTGTCAATGCGCTGAAATCTTACACAAGTTACCCGAAGACTAGTGGTAGGGCGGCTCTAGCTCGCTCACACGTATCGACCCTCGTTTTTTGTCACGTTTATAAACACACTTTACATATACGGGTCCACTATGGTGTATCGTATGACTGCTGCGTCCTAGATCAGAGGGTTTAGGTTCGACGTAGGTGGAGACTCGTTGCTATCCTATACATAAGACTGGACACTTTGTCATTTTGAGTCAGACGAGTTATGTAGTTTCTTGAACCACTTGCATACACGTGGGCTGTTGGCATTCAGTTCACAAAAACACTCTCTCCATTTCGTACGAGCACTGAATTTTCCTGGGGTAAGCGCCAGGCGCTATCCCTGACTAATGGCAAAATAGCATAGGTAAAGAAAGTTGAAAAGATGCGCACCCCGAGTTTGAAATTCTCCACAGTAAGTTATAAATAGATGATTACACACACACACACACACACACACGCACACACACACATGCACACACACACACACACACACACACACACACACACACACACATACACACACACACACACACACACGCCCACCGTTGCCCTACATCACAACATTTCCGGGTCTGGCTGCTACTCGCATATCACCACACTTGGACAACAACAGTTATTTACGTCATAGGAACAAAAACTGCCTCAGATTATCCCCAGAACAAATTCACATGTCATATAGACACAGCGTTCTGTTGGTAAACCGGCCACAACCGTCATCCAATATTACGGTCAGATTTCCAAACGTTATACAACATCCGGGTAGTGCTGGTGTGCGTGTGTGGGTGATGGAACTTTTTGTTTTGCACTCTTCAGTGAGGTAATGATAGGTAGTGCTTACAATTATCTTGGGTTCGGCCTATTATATCAGGCGACATTATGTGACCTTAAATCGGTAGGGGTGACTGTCTCAAAGGGCAGGAGAGAGACTGATAGAAACCACACGAGGGAATGATGTGCCCAGAAAGGGCGACCCCTCTATGCTGTCGCCTCTGCACTTCCAACACAAGAACTGGATACATGTAGACCTGTCCTTACGTCACCCTTCTACTTACGAGTAATTGACATTTCCCAGAACTTTAGAGGATTTATCGAGAGAAGACGTACGGAGTGTTGAGGCGTAATTCATAGTTTATAAACTTGGGAATTTCACAGAAGTTGTATGGAGTTTATTGTGTTCGTGTGTTACACTGTAGTCATTCTTTTTCTTCTCAAAGTGAGACAGTTGAACCAAATGAAAATGTTCCACCTCAAGTTTACACCAGGGACGCGAAGAAGGTCATTATGTGTCCAAGTATTAATCCATATATACGCCGGACGCGTCTGTTGGCCTTGCTTGGTTCCCAGTTATTGATCTCACTAAGCCAGAAAAACGTAATGAAGTTTATGTACACTAGAGAAGTTCAGAGAAATTGTAACATCCGGAAACATACAAAGATTATAAATGAAGATGACAGGTTGTTACTACCAGAGTACTGACCTCTTGCGTGGGACACAGTAGTATGTTACTGTTGGCTCCCTGCGGCGCGCTGCCTTGCACTTACCTTTTAGGGGATTCCATTACAAGTAATCAATAGGCAATTCTTTATCATCGGTTCCATAGCGTCAGTTTCCTCATAAATGGTAGTGATTCGAATCCTGCTCGTTGGAGTTAATCGGACGTTGTATAGGAATTCACCTTCATCACACCTTACTCGTTATGCACATATATATATATATATATATATATATATATATATATATATATATATATATATACAGAGAGAGAGAGAGAGAGAGAGAGAGAGAGAGAGAGAGAGAGAGAGAGAGAGAGAGAGAGAGAGAGAGAGAGAGAGTCACTTGTACAAAACATTCCTAGGTGAGCAGCTAAGGGTGGGTGAAGGTCACCGTGGTTGCCAACGAGACATGGAAATGTCAGACACATTCCTGGAACATGAATAGCCGTGACAGTCTCCGAGAACCTGAGTGTCAGCCACAGTCTCCTATAACTGATGAAACTACCAGGTAAATCTGGTGGTTTGATTTTCCTCTCACAGCTCATCCTTCTTGTCTTCTTCCTCCTCCTCCTCCTCCTTTTTTTCCTTCTCTTCTAACAAAGGGAGACATCTGGTTGGTTTTCCTGTGTTTCTACTTTATATCTTCTCTTCCAGCAATTGAGCTTGGGCACCATTCCTTAATTCTTACCTACGTACTTGTGTTTCTCGATCATGGGCTTCGTTAAATTATGAAGGAGTTGACGTGAAACATACGACAACTTACAACCTGCTGTTGTAGAATTAACCAGACCCGGCAAAAACAAATCTGGATTTACGCTTTACAGATATACGTGAAAACTTTGGAGTTTCCGTGTCTTATGCAATCTTGTGTGCGTTAGAGATCTCACAAGATGGATGAATGGTCCTGATGCGGTTCTGTATCTAAACTGAAACTTGGGAAATAGGGATCTCAAGTGGCTGGAGTTGATGGAAGCGGAGGTTCAACCCTAGCATTTGGGAGAATTGGGGAGAATCTAGATCAGTGTGCTGAGTGTCCCAGGAGAGAAATCGAAGATGATCTTTTATGCCCTTTTCCTCACTTTTTCTAGTGGTTCCTCTTGCGTAGTGGATGATGAGGAAGAGCGAGCTGGATGGCCAGGGGTGAATTTGGAAAGAATGAAATTGTAAAGATGTCGCTGAGTCTAGAACAAAGGAGCTCATGTGGAGAGCTGAAAGGTAAAGTGAAGGTACTGACATGTTCTCCATAATTTAGTATATCGTCATCAAGAAGCTTGGTAAACCGCATTCCTTGGAAAGGGGCTGGAGCCTAATGAGACAGTAAGGTGTGTGACATGACTGAGAGCGAGGTTTGTATGCATGAATAAGGTCAAGGTCAGGTTGCTGGTGACGTTGATGACAAAGGTGAGCAGAGTCTCGTCCATGACCTTCCTCACCCCACAGGAGTCCACCATTTACCTGCTACTGGAGGTAGCACAGCCTTGAAGCTGCAGGATATCTTGGATAAGAGTTCCTGAAGTAGAATCGACGCTTTCAAGACTGTAATGTATATATATATATATATATATATATATATATATATATATATATATATATATATATATATATATATACATATTCTATTTATTTATTTATTCATTTTGCTTTGTCGCTGTCTTCCGCGTTAGCGAGGTAGCGCAAGGAAACAGACGAAAGAATGACCAAACCCACCCACATACACATATATATACATACACGTCCACACACGCAAATATACATAACTGTAAATCTCAATGTATACATATATATATACCCACACAGACATATACATATATACCCATGTACATAATTCATACTGTCTGCCTTTATTCATTTCCATCGCCACCCTGCCACACATGGAATAACAACCCCCTCCTCCCTCATGTGTGCCGGATAGCGCTAGGAAAAGACAACAAAGGCCCTATTCGTTCACACTCAGTCTCTAGCTGTCATGTAATAATGCACTGAAACTACAGCTCCCTTTCCACGTCCAGGCCCCACAAAACTTTCCATGGTTTACCCCAGACGCTTCACTTGCCCTGGTTCAATCCACTGACAGCACGTCGACCCCGGTATACCACATCGTTCCAATTCACTCTATTCCTTGCACGTCTTTCATCCTCCTGCATGTTCAGGCCCCGATCGCTCAAAATCTTTTTCACTTCATCTTTCCACCTCCAATTTGGTCTCCCACTTCTCCTCGTTCCCTCCACCTCTGACACATATATCCTCTTTGTCAATCTTTCCCCACTCATTCTCTCCATGTGACCAAACCATTTCAAAACACCCTTTTCTGCTCTCTCAACCACACTCTTTGTATTACCACACATCTCTCTTACCCTATTATTACTTACTCGATCAAACCACCTCACACCACATATTGTCCTTAAACATCTCATTTCCAGCACATCCATCCTCCTGCGCACAACTCTATCCATAGCCCACGCCTCGCAACCATGCAACATTGTTGGAACTACTATTCCTTCAAACATACCCATTTTTGCTTTCCGAGATAATGTTCTCGACTTCCACACATTCTTCAAGGCTCCCATAATTTTCGCCCCCTCCCCCACCCTATGATTCACTTCCGCTTCCATGGTTGCATCTGCTGCCAAATCCACTCCCAGATATCTAAAACACTTCACTTCCTCCAGTTTTTCTCCATTCCAACTTAACTCCCAATTTACTTGGCCCTCATCCCTACTGTACCTAATAACTTTACTCTTATTCACATTTACTCTCAACTTTCTTCTTTCACACACTTTACCAGACTCAGTCACCAGCTCCTGCAGTTTCTCACATGAATCAGCCACCAGCGCTGTATCATCAGCGAACAACAACTGACTCACTTCCCAAGCTCTCTCATCCACAACACACTGCATACTTGCCCCTCTTTCCAAAACTCTTGCATTCACCTCCCTAACAACCCCATCCATAAACATATTAAACAACCATGCAGACATCACACACACCTGCCGCAAACCTACATCCACTGAGAACCAATCACTTTCCTCTCTTCCTACACGTACACATGCCTTACAACCTCGATAAAACTTTTCACTGCTTCTAACAACTTGCCTCCCACACCATATATTCTTAATACCTTCCACAGAGCATCTCTATCAATTCTATCATAAGCCTTCTCCAGATCCGTAAATGCTACATACAAATCCATTTGCTTTCCTAAGTATTTCTCACATACATTCTTCAAAGCAAACACCTGATCCACACATCCTCTACCACTTCTGAAACCACACTGCTCTTCCCCAATCTGATGCTCTTTACATGCCTTCACCCTCTCAATCGATACCCTCCCATATAATCTACCAGGAATACTCAACAAACTTATACCTCTGTAATTTGAGCACTCACTCTTATCCCCTTTGCCTTTGTACAATGACACTATGCAAGCATTCCGCCAATCCTCAGGCATCTCACCATGAATCATACATATATTAAATAACCTTAACAACCAGTCAACAATACAGTCACCCCCTTTTTTGATAAATTCCACTGCAATACCATCCAAACCCGCTGCCTTGCCGGCTTTCATCTTCCGCAAAGCTTTTACTACCTCTTCTCTGTTTACCAAATCTTTGCATACCACCTCGACCAAAACACACTATATTTGCCACTCTATCATCAGACACATTCAACAAACCTTCAAAATACTCACTTCATCTCCTTCTTACATCACCATTGCTTGTTATCACCTTCCCATTAGCCCCCTTCACTGAAGTTCCCATTTGCTCCCTTGTCTTACGCACTTTATTTACCTCCTTCCAAAACATCTTTTTATTCTCCATAAAATTTAATGATACTCTCTCACCCAACTCTCATTTGCCCTCTTTTTCACCTCTTGCACCTTTCTCTTGACCTCCTGTCTCTTTTATACATCTCCCACTCATTTGCATTTTTCCTTGCAAAAATTGTCCAAATGCCTCTCTCCTCTCTTTTATTAATAATCTTACTTCTTCATCACACCACTCACTACCCTTTCTAATCTGCCCACCTCCCACGCTTCTCATGCCACAAGCATCGTTTGCGCAAGCCATCACTGCTTCCTTAAATACATCCCATTTCTCCCCCACTCCCCTTACCTCCTTTGTTCTCACCTTTTTCCATTCTG
>NC_092256.1:4660830-4675830 GCF_036320965.1 Panulirus ornatus | reverse complement strand
ATGAGATGTCTGAGGACAATGTGTGGTGTGAGGTGGTTTGATCGAATAAGTAATGTAAGGATAAGAGAGATGTGTGGAAGTAAAAAGAGTGTGGTTGAGAGAGCAGAAGAGGGTGTTTTGAAATGGTTTGGTCACGTGGAGAGAATGAGTGGGGAAAGATTGACCAAGAGGATATATGTGTCAGAGGTGGAGGGAACGAAGAGAAGTGGGAGACCAAATTGGAGGTGGAAAGATGGAGTGAAAAAGATTTTGAGTGATCGAGGCCTGAACATGCAGGAGGGTGAAATGCGTCCAAGGAATAGAGTGAATTGGAACGATGTGGTATACCGTGGCCGACGTGCTGTCAATGGATTGAACCAGGGCATGTGAAGCGTCTGGGGTAAACCATGGAAAGTTGTGTGGGGCCTGGATGTGGAAATGGTGCTGTGGTTTCCGTGAATTATTACATGACACCTAGAGACTGAGTGTGAACGAATGGGGCCTTTGGTGTCTTTTCCTAGCGCTACCTCGCACACATGAGGGGGAAGGGGGTTGTTATTCCATGTGTGGCGAGGTGGCGAGGGGAATGAATAAAGGAAGACAGTAGAATTATGTACATGTGTATATATGTATATGTCTGTGTGTGTATATATATGTGTACATTGAGATGTATAGGTATGTATATTTGCGTGTGTGGACGTGTACGTATATACATGTGTATGTGGGCGGATTGGGCCATTCTTTCGTCTGTTCTTTGGGGCCTGGATGTGGAAAGGGAGCTGTGGTTTCGGTGCATTATTACATGACAGATTGAGAGTGAGTGTGAACGATTGGAGCCTTTGTTGTCTTTTCCTAGCGCTACCTCGCACAAATGAGGGGGTAGGGGGGTTGTTATTTCATGTGTGGCGAGGTGGCGATGGGAATGAATAAAGGCAGAGAGTATGAATTATGTACATATGTATATATGTCTGTGTGTGTATATATATGTATACGTTGAGATGTATAGGTATATATATATATATATATATATATATATATATATATATATATATATATATATATATATATATATATATATATATATATATATATATATATATATATATATATATATATATGTATGTATATATATATATATATATATATATATATATATATATATATATATATATATATATATATATATATTTCTTTTTTTTTTTTTTTGCTTTGTCGCTGTCTCCCGCGTTTGCGAGGTAGCGCAAGGAAACAGACGAAAGAAATGGCCCAACCCACCCCCATACACATGTATATACATACGTCCACACACGCAAATATACATACCTACACAGCTTTCCATGGTTTACCCCAGACGCTTCACATGCCCCGATTCAATCCACTGACAGCATGTCAACCCCGGTATACCACATCGCTCCAATTCACTCTATTCCTTGCCCTCCTTTCACCCTCCTGCATGTTCAGGCCCCGATCACACAAAATCTTTTTCACTCCATCTTTCCACCTCCAATTTGGTCTCCCTCTTCTCCTCGTTCCCTCCGACACATATATCCTCTTAGTCAATCTTTCCTCACTCATTCTCTCCATGTGCCCAAACCATTTCAAAACACCCTCTTCTGCTCTCTCAACCACGCTCTATTTATTTCCACACATCTCTCTTACCCTTACGTTACTTACTCGATCAAACCACCTCACACCACACATTGTCCTCAAACATCTCATTTCCAGTACATCCATCCTCCTGCGCACAACTCTATCCATAGCCCACGCCTCGCAACCATACAACATTGTTGGAACCACTATTCCTTCAAACATACCCATTTTTGCTTTCCGAGATAATGTTCTCGACTTCCACACATTCTTCAAGGCCCCCAGAATTTTCGCCCCCTCCCCCACCCTATGATCCACTTCCGCTTCCATGGTTCCATCCGCTGCCAGACCCACTCCCAGATATCTAAAACACTTCACTTCCTCCAGTTTTTCTCCATTCAAACTCACCTCCCAATTGACTTGACCCTCAACCCTACTGTACCTAATAACCATGCTCTTATTCACATTTACTCTTAACTTTCTTCTTTCACACACTTTACCAAACTCAGTCACCAGCTTCTTCAGTTTCTCACATGAATCAGCCACCAGCGCTGTATCATCAGCGAACAACAACTGACTCACTTGCCAAGCTCTCTCATCCCCAACAGACTTCATACTTGCCCCTCTTTTCAAAACTCTTGCATTCACCTCCCTAACAACCCCATCCATAAACAAATTAAACAACCATGGAGACATCACACACCCCTGCCGCAAACCTACATTCACTGAGAACCAATCACTTTCCTCTCTTCCTACACGTACACATGCCTTACATCCTCGATAAAAACTTTTCACTGCTTCTAACAACTTGCCTCCCACACCATATATTCTTAATACCTTCCATATATATATATATATATATATATATATATATATATATATATATATATATATATATATATATATATATATATGTATATATATATATATATATATATATATATATATATATATATATATATATATATACATATATATATATATATATATATATATATATATATATATATATATATATATATATATATATATATATGTTGGAAAGGATCACAATTTTGCGCGTGATTAAGATATTCCTATGAGTCCACGGGGAAAATGAAACACGAAAAGTTCCCAAGTTCACTTTCATGTAATAATCACATCATCAGGGGAGACACAAGAGAGAAATATAACAGTCAGTTGATATACATCGAAGAGACGAAGCTAGGATGCCATTTGGTAAACATGTGATTGTCCAAAACATACAACGAGCGTTCATAAACTTATCATTTTACAAATCTTATCAACAATAAAGTTATCTAATTTGTATAGACCATCACTAATATTAAGATTATAATTCTTTGTGTATTCAATAGTAGAAGATTCAAAGACATTTCTCTTGGTAATAGAGTTAGAGTTAATAACTGAGATGGTGTTTCTCCAGTCAATACAATGATCATAGTTTTTAACATGATTAGACAAGGCATTTGATTCTTGTCCCGTTCTTATACTATATTTATGTTGCTTAAGTCTAACAGAAAGATCCTTACCAGTCTGACGAACATAAGATTTATCACAGTTTCCACAAGGCACTTTATAGATGCAACCAAGAGAATTTTCTAGTGAATTCATGATTAAGATATTCTTTATAGTATTATTGTTGCTAAGGCAACATTTACATTAAAGGATTTAAGCAACATGGGAAGCAAAGTGAAATTGATATCAAAGGGAGAACTAAAAGATTCTTGTTGTCAATGGGAGGTTTGGGCTCAACTCTATAAAATGATTTCTTTGCTAACTTAATGGATTTATCAATGAAAGATATAGGGTGCTTTAACTTAGTTCCAATAGAATATATCTTCTCAAACTAATTATCAATAAACTCTGGACTGCAAATACGTAATGCCCCAAGGAACATAGATTGAAATGATGATGATTTAACTCTGTCATGTTGAGATGAGTAATAATGGATATATGAGCATACATTGGTGGGTCTTCTGTATTCGCTAAACTTAAACTTGTATCCTTGTCTATGGATCATGCAATCTAAAAATGGTAACATACCATTATTTTCATTTTCTACAGTAAATTTGATGGAAGGTACTAAAGTGTTAAGTAAGGGGAGAAATATTTGTAAATTTTCATTTGTTGGCCAAACACAAAGAACATCATCTACATACCTAGACCAAATTGCATTAGAAGGTAAGATATCCTTTAGTAATTTTGTTTCAAAAAATTCCATATAAAGATTACTTAGTACAGGTGAAAAAGGGTTACCCATTGCCATACCAAATTTTTGAGCATAATAATCTCCATTAAATTGAAATACACAATCTTTTATACGCAATTTTATCAGTTCAGTGAAATTAGACTTTGAAACAGGTAATTGAATATCATCCAAGACATCAAATAAATATTCTAAAAGGTCATCAACTGGAACTTTAGTGAAAAATGAGGAAACATCAAAGCTAACTAGTTGGAATCAAAATTAACATTGATATTGTTTAGCTTGTTGACTAAATCTACATTGTTCATGATATTAGAATTTGATACCTTACCCACTAAAGGGCTTAATAAAGAAACTAACCATTTTGACAATTTATATGTGATGGAGCCTACTGAACTCACTATGGATCTTGCTGGAAAATTCTGTTTATGTGTTT
This sequence comes from Panulirus ornatus, assembly GCF_036320965.1. Lineage (NCBI taxonomy): Eukaryota > Metazoa > Arthropoda > Malacostraca > Decapoda > Palinuridae > Panulirus > Panulirus ornatus. The sequence continues at coordinate 4,671,622 of NC_092256.1, read as the reverse complement.
TGATAAGTCCAAACATATATGGCAATGAAGGGGACAAAGATGACAAACTTTTGATAAGAGAAATGTTACCTTTCAACAACAACTTCATTTCTTTATTGAAGTGAGAATTAACTGCTTCTAAGGGATTTTTACTAAGTTTAGAATATGTTATGTTATCATTTAGAAGATCATTCATTTTAGATAAGTAGTTACTTTTGTCTAAAATCACAACAGTGTTAGCCTTATTTGCTTTAGTAATATGTATATCCTTGTCTTTTTTTAAGGTGTTAATAGCTATTATGAATCTTTTAGGGCAATTAGCTTCCACTGGTTTTGAAAAACTGGCATACACCAAACCCTTACAGATATTAATTTCATAATTAGTTAAATTACTATATTTTTCTAAGTTACAAAAAGACCTTGTTCGACTTAAGCAACATAGATATAGTATAAGAACGGGACAAGAATCAAATGCCTTGTTTAATCATGTTAAAAACTATGATCATTGTATTGACTGGAGTAACGCCATCTCAGTAATTACCTCTAACTCTATTACCAAGAGAAATATCATTGAATCTTCTATTATTAAATACACAAAGAATTATAATCTTAATATTAGTGATGGTCTATACAAATCAGATAACTTCATTGTTGATAAGATTTGTGAAATGATAAGTTTATGAACGCTCGTTGTATGTTTTGGACAATTACATGTTTACCAAATGGCGTCCTAGCTTCGTCTCTTCGATGTATATCAACTAACTGTTATATTTCTCTCTTGTGTCTCCCCTGATGATGTGGTTATTACACAAAAGTGCACTTGGGAACATAATTCATACACGAACATAATTCATAGTTGCTGCCTTTCTTCATTCCCGTCTCCACCCCGCCAAACATGAAATAACAAACCCCTCCCCCCGCACGCGGGCGAGGTAGCGCTATCAAAACACAACAAAGGCCATATTTGTTTACACTCAGTCTCTAGCTGTCATGTATAATGCACCGAAACTCTAGCTCCCCTTTCCACGTCCAGGCCCCACAAAATGTTCCATGGTTCACCTCAGACGCTTCATATGCCCTGGTTAAATCCATTGACAGCATGTCGACCCCGGTATACTACATCGTTACAATTCACTCTATTCCCTGCACGCCTTTTACCTTCCTGTATGTTCAAGCCCCGATCACTCAAAATCTTTTTCGCACCATCCTCTACATATTACTATATCCTCTTTGTCAATCTTTCCTCAATCATTCTCTCCATGTTACCAGACCATTTCAATACGCCCTCTTCTGCTCTCTCAACAACTCTTTTTATTACCCCACATCACTCTTACCCTTTCATTACTTACTCGATCAAACCACCTCACACCACATATTGTCCTCAAACATCTCATTTCCAACACATCTACCCTCCTCCGCACAGCCCTATCTATATCCCAAGCCTCGCAACCACATAACATTGTTGGAACCACTATTCCTTCAAGCAAACCCATTTTTGCTTTCAGAGATAATGTTCTCGACCTCCACGTATTTTTCAGCGCTACCAGAACTGTCGCCCTCTCCCCCACCCTGTGACTCATTTCTGCTTCCATGGTTCCATCCGCTGCCAAATCCACTCCCAGATATCTAAAAACTCTTCACTTCCTCCAGTTTTTCTCCATTCAAACTTGCCTCCCAATTGACTTGCCCCTCAACCCTACTGTGCCTCATAACCTTGCTCTTATTCACATTTACTCTCAGCTTTCTTGTTTCACACACTTTACCAAACTCAGTCACCCGCTTCTGCAGCTCCTCACCCGAATCAGCCATCAGCGCAATATCATCAGCGAACAACAACTGACTCACTTCCCAAGCCCTCTCATCCACAACTGCATACTTGTCCCTCTCCCCAAAACTCTTGCATTCACCTCCCTAACAACCCCATCTAAAAACAAATTAAACTTCTGCTGCAAACCGACATTCACAGAGAACCAATCACTTTTCTCTCTTCCTAGTCGTACACATGCCTTACATCCTTGATAAAAACTTTTCACTGCTTCGAGCAACTTCCCTCCGACATCATATACTCTAAAAACCTTCCACAGAGCATCACTATCAACTCTATCATAAGCCTTCTTCAGTTCCAAAAATGCCATAAAGAAATCCATATATTTAAGTATTTATCACATACATCCTTTAAAGCAATCACCTGATCCACACATCCTCTACGACTTCTGAAACCACACCGCTCTTCCCCAATGTGATGTTCTGTACATGCCTTCACCCTCTCAATGAATAACCTCCAATAGAATTTCCCAGGAATACCCAACAAACTTATACCTCTGTAAATTGAACACTCACCTTTATCCCCTTTGCCTGTGTTCACTGGCACTATGCATGCATTCCGCCAATCCTCAGGCACTTCACCATGAGCTATACATACACTGAATATCCTCACCAACCAGTCAACAACACAGTCACCCCCCTTTTTTAATAAATTCCACTGCAATACCATCCAAACCTTTTTATCATCCCTGAAATTTATGTATATATATATATATATATATATATATATATATATATATATATATATATATATATATATATATATATATATTTTTTTTTTTTTTCTTTTATACCTCGTCGCTGTCTCCCGCGGTTGCGAGGTAGCGCAAGGAAACAGACGAAAGAAATGGCCCAACCCCCCCCATACACATGTACATACACACGTCCACACACGCAAATATACATACTTACACAGCTTTCCATGGTTTACCCCGGACGCTTCACATGCCTTGATTCAATCCACTGACAGCACGTCAACCCCTGTATACCACATCGCTCCAATTCACTCTATTCCTTGCCCTCCTTTCACCCTCCTGCATGTTCAGGCCCCGATCACACAAAATCCTTTTCACTCCATCTTTCCACCTCCAATTTGGTCTCCCTCTTCTCCTCGTTCCCTCCACCTCCGACACATATATCCTCTTGGTCAATCTTTCCTCACTCATTCTCTCCATGTGCCCAAACCATTTCAAAACACCCTCTTCTGCACTCTCAACTACGCTCTTTTTATTTCCACACATCTCTCTTACCCTTACGTTACTTACTCGATCAAACCACCTCACACCACACATTGTCCTCAAACATCTCATTTCCAGTACATCCATCCTCCTGCGCACAACTCTATCCATAGCCCACGCCTCGCAACCATACAACATTGTTGGAACCACTATTCCTTCAAACATACCCATTTTTGCTTTCCGAGATAATGTTCTCGACTTCCACACATTTTTCAAGGCTCCCAAAATTTTCGCCCCCTCCCCCACCCTATGATCCACTTCCGCTTCCATGGTTCCATCCGCTGCCAGATCCACTCCCAGATATCTAAAACACTTCACTTCCTCCAGTTTTTCTCCATTCAAACTCACCTCCCAATTGACTTGACCCTCAACCCTACTGTACCTAATAACCTTGCTCTTATTCACATTTACTCTTAACTTTCTTCTTCCACACACTTTACCAAACTCCGTCACCAGCTTCTGCAGTTTCTCACATGAATCCGCCACCAGCGCTGTATCATCAGCGAACAACAACTGACTCACTTCCCAAGCTCTCTCATCCCCAACAGACTTCATACTTGCCCCTCTTTCCAAGACTCTTGCATTTACCTCCCTAACAACTCCATCCATAAACAAATTAAACAACCATGGAGACATCACACACCCCTGCCGCAAACCTACATTCACTGAGAACCAATCACTTTCCTCTCTTCCTACACGTACACATGCCTTACATCCTCGATAAAAACTTTTCACTGCTTCTAACAACTTGCCTCCCACACCATATATTCTTAATACCTTCCACAGAGCATCTCTATCAACTCTATCATATGCCTTCTCCAGATCCATAAATGCTACATACAAATCCATTTGCTTTTCTAAGTATTTCTCACATACATTCTTCAAAGCAAACACCATATATATATATATATATATATATATATATATATATATATATATATATATATATATATATATATATATATATATATATATATATATATATATATATATATATATATATATATATATATATATATATATATATATATATATATATATATATATATATATATATATATATATATATATATATATATATATATATATATATATATGTGTATATATATATATATATACATATATATATATATATATATATATATATATATATATATATATATATATATATATATATATATATATATATATATATATATACATATATATATATATATATATTAATACATATACATATAAATACATATATATATATATATATATATAAGTCTGTTGAGTATTCCTGGTAAATTATATGGGAGGGTATTGACTGAGAGGGTGAAGGCATGTACAGAGCATTAGATTGGGGAAGAGTAGTGTGGTTTCAGAAGTGGTAGAGGATGTGTGGATCAGGTGTTTGCTTTGAAGAATGTATGTGAGAAATACTTAGAAAAGCAAATGGATTTGTATGTAGCATTTATGGATCTGGAGAAGGCATATGATAGAGCTGATAGAGATGCTCTGTGGAAGGTATTAAGAATATATGGTGTGGGAGGCAAGTTGTTAGAAGTAGTGAAAAGTTTTTATCGAGGATGTAAGGCATGTGTACGTGTAGGAAGAGAGGAAAGTGATTGGTTCTCAGTGAATGTAGGTTTGCGGCAGGGGTGTGTGATGTCTCCATGGTTGTTTAATTTGTTTAGGGATGTGGTTGTTAGGGAGGTGAATGCAAGAGTTTTGGAAAGAGGGGCAAGTATGAAGTCTGTTGTGGATGAGAGAGCTTGGGAAGTGAGTCAGTTGTTGTTCGCTGATGATACAGCGCTGGTGGCTGATTCATGTGAGAAACTGCAGAAGCTTGTGACTGAGTTTGGTAAAGTGTGTGAAAGAAGAAAGTTAAGAGTAAATGTGAATAAGAGCAAGGTTATTAGGTACAGTAGGGTTGAGGGTCAAGTCAACTGGGAGGTAAGTTTGAATGGAGAAAAACTGGAGGAAGTAAAGTGTTTTAGATATCTGGGAGTGGATCTGGCAACGGATGGAACCATGGAAGCGGAAGTGGATCATAGGGTGGGGAGGGGGCGAAAATCCTGGGAGCCTTGAAGAATGTGTGGAAGTCGAAACATTATCTCGGAAAGCAAAAATGGGTATGTTTGAAGGAATAGTGGTTCCAACAATGTTGTATGGTTGCGAGGCGTGGGCTATGGATAGAGTTGTGCGCAGTAGGGTGGATGTGCTGGAAATGAGATGTTTGAAGACAATGTGTGGTGTGAGGTGGTTTGATCGAGTAAGTAATGTAAGGGTAAGAGAGATGTGTGGAAATAAAAAGAGCGTGGTTGAGATTGCAGAAGAGGGTGTTTTGAAATGGTTTGGGTACATGGAGAGAATGAGTGAGGAAAGATTGACCAAGAGGATATATGTGTCGGAGGTGGAGGGAACGAGGAGAAGTGGGAGACCAAATTGGAGGTGGAAAGATGGAGTGAAAAAGATTTTGTGTGATCGGGGCCTGAACATGCAGGAGGGTGAAAGGAGGGCAAGGAATAGAGTGAATTGGATCGATGTGGTATACTGGGGTTGACGTGCTGTCAGTGGATTGATCAGGGCAAGTGAAGCGTCTGGGGTAAACCATGGAAAGCTGTGTAGGTATGTATATTTGCGTGTGTGGACGTGTATGTATATACATTTGTATGGGGGTGGGTTGGGCCATTTCTTTCGTCTGTTTCCTTGCGCTACCTCGCAAACGCAGGAGACAGCGACAAAGCAAAAAAAAAAAAAAGAAAGAAATATATATATAAATATATATACATATATATATATATATATATACATATATATATATATATATATATATATATATATATATATATATATATATATATATATATATATATATATATATATATATATATATATATATATATATATATATATATATATATACATGTATATATACATGTATATATATATATACATATATATATATATATATATATATATATATATATATATATATATATATATATATATATATATATATATATATATATATACATATATATATATATATATATATATATATATATATATTTATGGATCTGGAGAAGGCATATAATAGAGTTGATAGAGATGCTCTGTGGAAGGTATTAAGAATATATGGTGTGGGAGGAAAGTTGTTAGAAGCAGTGAAAAGTTTTTATCGAGGATGTAAGGCATGTGTACGTGTAGGAAGAGAGGAAAGGGATTGGTTCTCAGTGAATGTAGGTTTGCGGCAGGGGTGTGTGATGTCTCCATGGTTGTTTAATTTGTTTATGGATGGGGTTGTTAGGGAGGTAAATGCAAGAGTTTTGGAAAGAGGGGCAAGTATGAAGTCTGTTGGGGATGAGAGAGCTTGGGAAGTGAGTTAGTTGTTGTTCGCTGATGATACAGCGCTGGTGGCTGATTCATGTGAGAAACTGCAGAAGCTTGTGACTGAGTTTGGTAAAGTGTGTGGAAGAAGAAAGTTAAGAGTAAATGTGAATAAGAGCAAGGTTATTAGGTACAGTAGGGTTGAGGGTCAAGTCAATTGGGAGGTGAGTTTGAATGGAGAAAAACTGGAGGAAGTGAAGTGTTTTAGATATCTGGGAGTGGATCTGGCAGCGGATGGAACCATGGAAGCGGAAGTGGATCATAGGGTGGGGGAGGGGGCGAAAATTCTGGGGGCCTTGAAGAATGTGTAGAAGTCGAGAACATTATCTCGGAAAGCAAAAATGGGTATGTTTGAAGGAATAGTGGTTCCAACAATGTTGTATGGTTGCGAGGCGTGGGCTATGGATAGAGTTGTGCGCAGGAGGATGGATGTGCTGGAAATGAGATGTTTGAGGACAATGTGTGGTGTGAGGTGGTTTGATCGAGTGAGTAACGTAAGGGTAAGAGAGATGTGTGGAAATAAAAAGAGCGTGGTTGAGAGAGCAGAAGAGGGTATTTTGAAGTGGTTTGGGCACATGGAGAGGATGAGTGAGGAAAGATTGACCAAGAGGATATATGTGTCGGAGGTGGAGGGAACAAGGAGAAGAGGGAGACCAAATTGGAGGTGGAAAGATGGAGTGAAAAAGATTTTGTGTGATCGGGGCCTGAACATGCAGGAGGGTGAAAGGAGGGCAAGGAATAGAGTGAATTGGAACGATGTGGTATACCGGGGTTGACGTGCTGTCAGTGGATTGAATCAAGGCATGTGAAGCGTCTGGGGTAAGCTATGGAAAGCTGTGTAGGTATGTATATTTGCGTATGTGGACGTATGTATATACATGTGTATGGGGGGGGTTGGGCCATTTCTTTCGTCTGTTTCCTTGCGCTACCTCGCAGACGCGGGAGACAGCGACAAAGTATAATAAAAAAAATAAAATATATATATATATATATATGTATATATATATATATATATATATATATATATATATATATATATATATATATATATATATATATATATATATATATATATATATATATATATATACATATATATATATATATATATATATATATATATATATATATATATATATATATATATATATATATATATATATATATATATATATGTATATATATATATATATATATATATATATATATATATATATATATATATATATATATATATATATATATATATATATATATATATATATATATATATATATATATATATATATATATACATAGGGGATTAAGATAGGGGATTAAGAATACTTCCCACGTATTCCCTGCGTGTCGTATAAGGCGACTAAAAGGGGAGGGAGCGAGGGGCTGGAAATCCTCCCTTCTCGTTTTTTTTTTTTTTTTCTTGGTTTACCCCAGACGCTTCACATGCCCTGGTTCAATCCATTGACAGCACGTCAACCCCTGTATACCACATCGCTCTAATTCACTCTAGTCCTTGCACGTCTTTCACCCTCCTATATGTTAAGGCCCCGTTCGCTCAAAATCTTTTTCACTCCATCCTTCTACCTCCAATTTGGTCTCCCGCTTCTTCTTCCCTCCTCCTGTGACATATATTCTCTTTGTCAATCTTTGTCACTCATTCCCTCCATGTGTCCAAACCATTTCAATATATCCTCTTCTGCTCTCTCAACCACACTCTTTTTATTATCACACATCTCTCTTACTCTTTCATTTCTTACTCGATCAAACTGCCTCACACTACATATTGTCCTCAAACATTTCATTTCCAACACATCCACCCTCCTTCGCACAACCCTATGTATATCCCATGCCTCACAGCCATATTACTTTGTTCGAACCACTATTCCTTCAAACATACCCATTTTTGATATCCGACATAACGCTTTCGCCTTCCACACATTCTTCAACCCCCCCCAGAACCTTTGCCTCCTCCCCCATCCTTGTCTAAGTTGGGTAGTCATTTCATCGATCATGTCCTAGATATGGATGAATAGCTAGGTTGACTGTGGACTGACTGCAGTAACCAGCATTCGAACGCTCGATCCTGAGGTGCCCAAGAATGCTTCATGCTCAGGAAGGATGACCGCTACACCACGGAGGTCCATCTGCCTCTCACACACTGAGTTGAACTCGAAACTTAATGGCTGTTATCAGCTTTCTCCTCTGCTCTCCTCACCTCCGCAGTGGACAGCTTTGTAACCCTCTGTGTCTCACTGTGTTTTAGTCCTCTTCATTCAGGTACTATCTTGACTTTTCTGGACCAGACTCGCGAGACATAATTCAATTTCGGTCTTATATGTGTTGTGAATAGCTTCCCAAACATTTCTTTACCCATGTACTTTGTTGAAATTGCAATACTCACCAGAGCACAGTTTGCCTCTTTCACACCTCTGATGCCTAGTTCTGGCGCGAATGCAGTCAGGCACATTGTCAAGCCCTTGGTCTTTTTAATACATTGAGCTCTGTAATATTTTTCACATCAGGTAATAATCACACTGAGGTCTTTTTTCACCTTCCTCTCATCCTCATGTCCATGCTCTTACTTAGTTCTTGGTATTTGGTCCACCTGGTAGCTGATGTAATCATCATTCGTTATCCCTCTCATGACCTTGACATTATCCGCAATCATGGTTTAATCAATTCATATAAATGGATAGGAGATATTGTCACATGCATTATGAATAGCAGTGGGCCCAAAACAAAGCCCAGGTTCACGCCATTTGGGCTCCAGCCCAATTGGAAGATGCACCACTTACGTTCGTCCTTTGCCTCCTCATACAAAGATAAACATCTGACCAGTAGGTGTCTGCCCTTATCCTACCTACAGCTCTGATTTCTTCATCAGCCTCAGATTGGGTACAGTGTTAAAAGCGTTCTAGCACTTTAAGAACACAGTCTACCCATCCATCTCGCTGATCTAAGATGGAGCTGACCATGTTACTGACTTCTGAAGTATTCTTAATGTATGACTTCCTTGTTGCCTCCCAGTAAGGTAGTCTCTCCCTCGCAAGTAGTCGTTCATATACTTCCTGATTATCTTTTCCGGAATCTTTGTTTTCATACCACACTTTTCAGTGAGACTGGAGAGTATTTTCACGAGAATTTTTCATCACCTTTCTTAAATACAGGCACAACATTTTACCTTTCCTACATTCCTGTACCTACACCTTCTACATTCTATATTCTTGTACCTACACCTTTTACATTCCTGTACCTACACCTTCTACATTCCTGTACCTACACCTTCTATATTCTTGTAGGTGCACATTCTACATTCCTGTACTTACACCCTCTACATTCCTGTACTTACACTTTCTAGATTCCTGTACCTATACCTTCTACATTCCTGTACCTACACCTTTTACATTCCTGTACCTACACTTTCTAGATTCCTGTACCTACACCTTCTACACTCCTGTACCTACACCTTCTATATTCTTGTTCCTACACCTTTTACATTTCTGTACATACACCTTCTACATTCTTGGAACTACACCTTCTATTTTCCTGTACCTACGCCTTCTACATTCTTGAAACTACACCATATACAGAACAATATTTCCAGTGGCCAGCAAATCCTTCCTCACTTTCCTTCAGCAGGTATGGGGAGACTTCATATCAGGACCGTAGGACCTATATGGCTCAGTTTATCTTGATATCCTTCTTATTATATTCATATGTCATAAAAGCACCTGAAAGATTTTTCTACGTTTCTTGCTTAATTGCATTCTAGTTCCTATGGTTGCTCTATCCCTATATCTCTGATGAACTGTTCACTGTCCACATAATCGATTTGTTTTAAAATCTAAAAGGTTGTGATCAAGTCACTCTTCACTCTTCTCCCTTCTAAAGCGGGCAAATCTAAAGCATCTGTCCTTTCCCTTGAACTCAGTGCCCTCAATTCTGATTCTATCTTTGTTGCTTTCCTTTATTCGCTTCTTTGGGTATAGTGACCAAACCTAAGAAGTATATCATAGTTTCGACATTATGTAGGATGTGAATAGTTTGCTGAACATCTCATTATCCATATACTTCAGAGCTATTCTCATATTTGCCAGCAGAAGGTTTGTCTCTTTTACTATTCCTCTGGTGACAGGCTAGAGATGATGTTGACTCCCAAGTCCTTCTCAAACACACAATCCTGAATCCTGCTAGATAATGACTGTACTGAGGCCTTCTTTCGCTTTCTCCCGTCCTCATTACTCAAACATTTGCTCGGGTTGAATTTCATCAACCAATTACCAGACCAACACTGGAGTCTGTTTAGGTCCCTTTGTAAGCTAATGTAATCCTAATCGCTTTTCACCGCACTCATTAACATTTTATCATCTGCAAGC
>NC_092256.1:4643330-4655830 GCF_036320965.1 Panulirus ornatus | reverse complement strand
TAATCACTGTTTCTTACGTCAGCTAAGCAGCATCAGTAACATGATGACTGAGGCTTAGAGGGGAAAAAAAATCCTCACTCATCTCCTTCATTTGTTCCATCTTTTAGAAAGCAATTACACAGGAGGGAAGGATTTCCGGGCTCTCTCCTGACCCTCTTAGTCAGACGCTTTCTGCAGCAAACAGGAGGGACATCAACGGAAAAGAAGAGAAAAAAAAACGGTTAGCAACAGTATTGATTCTGTTCAGCTGAAGAAAAAAGGTAAACGAGGAAGAAGACTTGTCTCCGACGAGCTAAATCCAAGTCAGCAGTTCGTAACAACAGTGGAAAAGGAAGTCAAGCAAAAGTTTCATCAGTGAGGCATTTGAACTGAAGCTCAGTAAACGAATCCCAGCTCTACAGTTGAAGGGCTGCCGAAGCTGCTTCATGGCTCCGTAGCCAATCCTATGAGACGGTTTTAAAATTTAGTGAGACTAGAAAAGATTAAAGTCAACAGGTGATTTTGATACAGGTATTCAGAATGATCAAAGCTAAAACGCTCTCGACCAAAACGGATATTAAGGGTTTTTCCTCAACTGATACATAACCAAAAAATGTTATATTTCGAATGAGGAACAGTGCTCTTTCTTCAACGACTGTAAACATATCAAATGTTTTACCGGTAAGAATACCTGAAAACAATACCACAGATGTGTTCAAGGACAGACTTGACAGATGCGTCGCTTCATGTTCACGAGTGTATTTGTGTCTGCATAGTTATATATAAAAGTTTATAGCACTTTCTCCATAAGTCCTCTGTTTCCTTCTCTACTCTTACCACACTATACCTCGAGGTCGCTGACCTCTCCCTCTACCACAAACAGCCTCGTAAGGGCTTTGTGGTCTGCTGCTGTTTGAGTTCCTGTACGATTGTATACCTGTTGACAGTGGTGGGTATTGATAGTGGTGGTAGTTGTAATGTAGTGGTGATGCAGTGGTCGTGATGTTAGTGGTGATGTTGGAGTGGTAGCGGTGGTGGAAGTGGTGACGTAGTGGTAGCGGTGGTGGAAGTGGTGACGTAGTGGTAGCGGTGGTGGAAGTGGTGACGTAGTGGTAGCGGTGGTGGAAGTGGTGACGTAGTGGTAGCGGTGGTGGAAGTGGTGACGTAGTGGTAGCGGTGGTGGAAGTGGTGACGTAGTGGTAGCGGTGGTGGAAGTGGTGACGTAGGGGTAGTGATGGTGGTAGTGGTGATGTAGAGGTGGTAGTGATGGTCGTGTAGTGGCGGTGCTAGAGTGGTGGTAGTAGTGTGATGACTACAGTGGTATGTGATGGTAGTAGCACTGTTGTTGGTGGTAATGTGATGTGGTAAGGTATGTGATAGTGAGATGCGGTGGTGTTATGGTGGTGGTGGTGAAGATGGCTGTGGTTGTGGCAGTGGTGGCAGGCGGTGGTGTCAGACGCCAATGATGGTAAGGTTAGTAGTGTTGGCAGAAGAGCTCTCCCCCTCACAAACCCCCGACACAAGTGTTGTTCAAGAAATGTTATGTTTACCACAACAGTAAATCGCTCGTCCTCAGCAATTACTTGGATGGTCTGGATCGATGACGGTATAGTTAGTCATTACTGGCGAAGGTAATAGCAGGATTGCAATTACCCTTCGGTGTAATTAACAGCCGCCCTAAAAATTAAAGTTTAGCCTCCTCTATTCCAAGGTTGTCGATGAGAAGTGATCGCCAATAGAAAGAGCCGTGGTTAAAGTAATGGGTTGAATGTTTGAAAAAAAAAAGGTCCATACATGCGACATGATGAAGGAAACATACTGGCAGAAATGTAGTTTATTCCATGCAAACTGAATAATCAGAAGTCTTCATGGGCCTCCCGCCGGGTCTTGCCCTGGACCCCCAGCCTCATCTGTTGATTTCGTCCATATTAACTTGTTCATGGAAGATTTCCAGACCAACCAGCTGCCCTCTGTGGGAGGGAGATGCACCATTCCAATCTTCTATGATCATCACGTACCGTACACTGATATTCACAATATCTCTTCCCTACTGAACGGAAATGCCGTTCCAAGTTAACAAAGTCGGAGGTATGGAAGTTGAAATTCCGTGTTAATCACAATGAAATTAGCCTGAGGGTGGAAAATGAAGGTAGAACTGCTGTTGTAGACAGCTGATAACAATGCTTTTATGAAGGCTTACACTGTAGAAACGAGATGATGCTTGTTTTTCTTACCCAGCCTCCCACTGGGGTGGCCTTACGTAGCATATAGTGCAACATAACATTTGATTCAGTAATCTATCAAAGTGGTTTGGGTTTTACTTGATTAGAATAATCTCGGAGGAGACATGCTGCAAAGTCTGCTGTATCTTTGTTACTGTGTAACTTCAGAAACTTTTTTCCATGTGTTGTCAAGATGATAATGACAACGAGGAAGACTTGTGTTGACGATAGAAACACAAGGAAGTGTTGTGTTGAAGATAGAAACACAAGGAAGTGTTGTGTTGAAGATAGAAACACAAGGAAGTGTTGTGTTGAAAATAGGAACACAAGAACTTGACAGTGGATGTCGGGGTCGACCTCCGAGTTGTGTTATGGGTCAGCTTGGCGAGGACCATGAGGTCTCAAAGTGACCAGTGCGGAGTATATCTTCGTCCAACCCTCGTCGTATAGTGTGGAGTATATCTGCGTACAACCCACGTCGTATAGTGTGGGGTATATCTGCGTACAACCCACGTCGTATAGTGTGGGGTATATCTGCGTACAACCCACGTTGTATAGTGTGGGGTATATCTTCGTCCAACCCACGTCGTATAGTGTGGGGTATATCTGCGTACAACCCACGTCGTATAGTGTGGGGTATATCTGCGTACAACCATCGTCGTATAGTGTGGGGTATATCTGCGTACAACCCACGTCGTATAGTGTGGGGTATATCTGCGTACAACCCACGTCGTATAGTGTGGGGTGTATCTGCGTACAACCCACGTCGTATAGTGTGGGGTATACCTGCTTTCAACCCAAGTCATACAGTGTAGGGTATATCTGCGTTCAGCCCACGTCGTACAGTAAAGTGAACCTTAATGGCTATGTTTCCTTCACTAATCGTATATGGTACCCATATACAATCTTCCAGAGGTCACCCCAGCATATATTACATCCTTCAGAAATTCGACATTGCATCTACCACTTTGAGAGGGATTTGTGGCTAGTTGGCCAAGATGGTGGCGTTATTCTATAAAGCATTTGATTCTACTGCAATCCTTCAAATCACTTCCGACCTGGACTGTTTTACTGCTGCATAACCAATAGCCCTATGGTTAGCAGAGCTACCAGTCTCTCTCTCTCTCTCTCTCTCTCTCTCTCTCTCTCTCTCTCTCTCTCTCTCTCTCTCTCTCTCTCTCTCTCTCTCTCTCTCTCTCTCTCTCTCTCTCTCTCTCTCTCTCTCTCTCTCTCTCTCTCTCATACGTGCACACACATAGAAACGATCAAGTTCCCCTTTGCCTAGGTTGCTGTATTTTCTTTCTGCTTCACATACACGTAAGTATACACTTCACAAGCCCTCACTCTCTCCATCTTGCACATAGCTCGCGATTACATTCAAATCACTGATGAGAATTTATCTTCTTGCGGTGAGCACTGCGCTGCCATCGTAACATTTGTAAACAGATAGTTTGTCTTCTTTACTGTTCTATTAAACTGGGGTTCTGGCGATAGGTTGGGTGCTGTGCCAACTCCCAAGTCGCTCTTACGCATAAATTCCTGCAGCTTATTTCCTGCTGGATAGTATTCGTGTCGTGACATTCTTTCAGTGTGTCATCCTCATAACTGTTCATTTACTCCGATTAACTTCAGTATCCACACATTAGACCAACTTTGGAGTTTGTCTCGACCTTGTGGTAAGATGACACGACCTTCGTCACTGCTCACTTCCCTCATGACCTTGACGTCATCCACAAATATATACCAGGGAGGTATATCACCAGTATATACCAGGGAGGTATACTACCAGTATACTACCAGGGAGGTATGTTACCGGTACTATCCGCCTGGGTATTGGGAGTGTTAGTGAAATCTGCTTATTGAACCAGAACTTTAGTGGTTGTCAAGTTACATTCCTCTGACCCAGGTAGCTGTCTTTTCTTTCTGCCTCACTAACATGTGGACGACCGGCATTGTCCACTAACATACAATCTCTCCTTGTCATATGCAACACTTGACAACACTTATCTCACACAGCTCATTCTTCGTAACTCTAGATTTTCCTGTGGTGAGCCCTATGCGCTAGTCCTGCCTTTTGGCAAAAGCGGTAGGAGCAGTAGATAGTAGTAGTAATAGGTAGGACTGGAGCAAGCGTCAGAGATATAGATAGATAGATAGATCTACATGGATCAAAAGAGCTGGGGTACATGGAGTCAACCTTGCGTCACGCCACTGGTGATCTCAACCCATCTCAAAAAAATGCTCTGAAATGTATCCTTGTTCTTTTCTCTAAGGTAATTTTCTGTTATTCGGAAGTGTCTACCCTTTATTCCAGCCTGAAGATCCAGCTTATTTTCCAACATTCTAGCTAGTAGTGTCAAAGGCTTTCTGGCAGTCCAGATACGTACATTTCACTCAACGTTCTCCTTAGTTTAAAGCAGAACTCACCCTCTCAGAGTAGTGTAAGTGGTTCGTGACACATGAACTCTTGAATCTATGTTGTCTCTCGCTTAGATTGTTTCTTTTTTACAGTCAGTCATCCATTTGCTGTCTGATGATCTTTTATAGTGTTTTACATGCTACGCTCGTCAGACGGATCGGCCCGTCGTTTACAGCAAATACCTGGTCTCCTTTCCTTATAGACAAGTGTGACCTCTTCCACTCCCTTAGCACTTTGCATCTCTTCAGCGACATCTTGAACAACATATTCAGTTGCCTGTCAAGCGTATCTGCACACTTCTTCACCACATGTTGAGAATCTACATCAGAGCCATGAGTGTTTCATGGGTCAAGGAGTCTTTTCTAGATATTTCAATACTTTGCAAGAGCTCCTCCCTGTTCTATCTCACTGGAATTTGGACCAAGTTGCCCCGCAAGAGTGAAAACGCTATTAAACTCGTCACTTAACTCCTCGCTTATCTTTACACTATTTTTTCTGGTCTAATTAACTTTATTAGCTTTTCTTCAACCGACATTTTATTCAGGACGAATTTCTGGAAAAGTTTTGGTTATCTCGTTTCCCAACAATATTATTACATAGGTTGACTGTTCCTCCAAGCACCTCCTGTTATATTCTTTCCTTGCTTCCATGTCCTGAGTGGCTATTTTTCCACCTTTACCATTTCCACGCTTCATCTCTAAGCTGTTTCGCTGTTTGACATAATCGAACCACATCTTCTGTCCGAGTTCTTACTCCTTCATTGCAAGTTTCACCTAACTGTCTATCACACTGATCTGCATCATGCCTACTGAACTCCCTTTCCCTAATTATGGTCCCAAACAAGTTGTTTAGTCCTGTGCAGTTTCCTTATTCATATATCCTGTTTCCGTTTGGTGTCATCTCTGTTCTTTTTATGACCTTATTCGTCACAATACAATTTTTTTTTATTGATGTATTATGTGTGATATTCTCCGTTTCTGTGGTACTATACGTGAAGATAAGATCTACCAACACATCTTTTTTTTTTACCTTTGGTGTTGTGTCAGAGTTCACAATTTCATTACAATCATCGCTTACTTTTGTACTACAAAATTACTTCATAATGTGTTTCTAGATAAGTTTCTTGCATAATTTCATGTCAAGCTTCTGGTTCCCCGATCTTTGCCTCTTTCAGAGAGTTATGTAACTGCTGTTATCATCAAACTGGTGTGAAAACTTTAAAGATGAGGTCAAGCCTTCCCTTACTCCTCTATCTCTCTTGGTGGACAGACTAATGAATGGCCTCTGATCCCTTGCTGAACGTCCGCTCTCTTAATTCCGGTACCATCTTCGTTGAACTCCTCTGGACCGTCTCTATTAGATCTCTTTAAGTGCAACGACCGACTTGAGAAATGTACTCTAGTTTTGACCTGATATATGATGTGAACTGCTCGCTGGTTATTTCTTTATCCTTGAACGTCACTACAATCCTGATACTTGCGAACAACAGTTTGTCTCCTCTTATTCTCGCAGGTGGAGCTCCGTTGACATGTTAGGCACAGTGCCGACGCCCATATCCAATCCACACACCGATTCCGGCAGCTTATTCCTTGCTAGATAGTGTGGTTGGGTAGGGGTATGAGAGGGGAAAAGAGAATATATATATTCATGTATGTACGTTCCACAAACTGCTGGAGACGGCAGTCAGTTCTCCTGTGGTATTTCAAATATTGGTGTAAGTATTGAAAGAACGCATGGAACAGAGGGATTCAGAAATGTAATTCTTCTGGGTTGGGGTCAGGAGAATGCAGGAACAAAGGAAGTTAGAAGAAAATACATCAGACGGGTCGATGAGGTTATAAAGAACAATGTTGCGGTCGAGCTGGAGAGAGTTGAGCTGTGAAAGACCCCAGTACAGAGGTCAAGGCTATAACACATTATTTCTCTACAACGAAAAGCCTTTTCAAAGGAATGTCACTGTTACAAACCTGTCGTAAAGATGTATTAGACATGAGTGTAAGGAAGAATTATGACAAAACACTCATTAAATCAACACTGCTCAAAGACAATATAACGACGAGAATCTTAATACTGAAATCAGGAATTTTGAGCACTAGAGGAAATGACAAATAATGAGGATGATTGAACTGAGGAGGAGCTTGACTATATTACAGAGAGTGGAGACCATAGAGAATAGTTCAGTAGATAATACCATGTGAAGAATGTTAAGTACACCCTCACCAGTGGAAAGTGTTGTGTGTTGGTTATGGTCGATAGTGGCTGCCTGGCCTGCGCCCACACGACCTACACTGGTGCCTCCCAGCCCAGACCCCACACTACTTACACTGGTGCCTCCCAGCCCAGACCCCACACTACCTACACTGGTGCCTCCCAGCCCAGACCCCACACTACCCACACTGGTGCCTCCCAGCCCAGACCCCACATTACCTACACTGGTGCCTCCCAGCCCAGACCCCACACTACCTACACGGGTGCCTCCCAGCCCAGACCCCACACTACCTGCACTGGTGCCTCCCAGCCCAGACCCCACATTACCTACACTGGTGCCTCCCAGCCCAGACCCCACATTACCTACACTGGTGCCTCCCAGCCCAGACCCCACACTACCTACACTGGTGCCTCCCAGCCCAGACCCCACACTACCCACACTGGTGCCTCCCAGCCCAGACCCCACACTACCTACACTGGTGCCTCCCAGCCCAGACCCCACATTACCTACACTGGTGCCTCCCAGCCCAGACCCCACACTACCCACACTGGTGCCTCCCAGCCCAGACCCCACACTACCTACACTGGTGCCTCCCAGCCCAGACCCCACACTACCCACACTGGTGCCTCCCAGCCCAGACCCCACACTACCCACACTGGTGCCTCCCAGCCCAGACCCCACACTACCTACACTGGTGCCTCCCAGCCCAGACCCCACACTACCTACACTGGTGCCTTCCAACCCAGACCCCACACTACCTACACTGGTGCCTCCCAGCTCAAACCCCACACTACCTACACTGGTGCCTGGCATCCCGGAAAACGCTACCAGACACACACACACACACACACACACACACACACACACACACACACACACACACACACACTTCCTTTGATCATACTTAGATTTTTTCATTCACATCAAGAGAGATTGTTTTGGACACCCTGGATGATTGTCCAGCTCAGCTGCCACTTCGAAAGTGAACCATCAGTAGTTTAGATTTAGTTCGTCAGGTTATGAATCATTTTGAATAGTATATTTGTGACTATCATGGCTGAATAACACACGTTAGGAATCCACTCACTGCTTTATTGTAGAAAAAAATGTGAATTTGATCCACATCAGAAAAACAGATATCATGTAGACAATGAATGTTAGAAAACGATGTGTGAGGTGATGGTGTTAACATTGCACACAACCAGTGTTTACATTTGTAAATGCAAGGCAAGCCAAAAGATTCCAAATTTTGTTTCCAAATATTGAAATGTCCTTTGACTCCTGTCTTGCACGTTTGCCAGGATTGTGTGAGGGTACTACTGTATACGTCTAGTTACAGAGAAAAATAAAGACGAAAGCGACAGAAAGGTAACATGTGGCAGGTGACTCGTCACTTCATCCATAAAGCTGCATAATTCCTCCATTAGGCTGCCATTTTACCAGTTGTCAGGAGCAATTTTCCCAGAAATCTCGTTTGACAATAACAGTGTGCAAGGTGAGGCGTGTGTCCCGGCTCTCAGCGATGACCTTGTGTGAGCAACCCTCCCAGTGCGAGCCATAAACATAGTCGAATCATGTAAGATATTTCAGGTCATTCTTATCATCTCTGTAATCGTGTAGGACAGAGTATGAGTGATCTAGTTCACTGCTGCCGACATATTTCATGGTTTTACTGTCACATGGGGTAACCACAAAAGCCTTTCTTGGAATAAGACTCTCACGTGAACAGACGAGGTACACCCTCGGGCATAGAACTGGAAGCCGTTGCCTCTGGAACGATTGATTTGCATAAGAAAGAGAAAAATCATTCGTCAAAAATTGATCTCTTCCTCTTATTCACTGATTTATTTTCTTGTCATGGTTCAGAAGTGGAAAAACATCCTTGGAATTTCACAGAATGTGTATAAAGAGAAAGGCTCACAATACACAAGAGTGATTCATTCATCTGAAAGAATTTGGCGTAGTGCCTTCATGACTCTGAGAATTTTTGGAAACGTAATAGAAGTTAATCCGTCTCTCTGGAGAACACGGGATCTGGAAGGACCAAGAGCAGCGGGTGGAGAAGCTGCCTCATAGCGTGGTATGTGGCTGGCTGACCGACACACTGCCTCTGACCTTACCACACGAGAGATGGACCGCATGTGTGCTGTCGGCCATAAATACATTGATCCTAGAACTGTATATATAGCCAGGATTTCTATATTGTCCATATCTCTTCACATGTCGCATGTTTGGCCTCACGTAGGAAACATGAAAAGATTGAAATGAATATTGATGATGATTTCAGAAAACCAGACTTTAAGAACCACTCCAGTCAGTGTTACTGAGCAGATGTCGACCCGCTGGGGTACATACTCCATCTATACCAGTTGACTTCATATTTCTTAGACAACGCTCATTGGGGACTTCATCTAATGCATTCAAAGTGTTGATGGAAAGAAGTCAAGCATATATATATATATATATAAATATATATATATATATATATATATATATATATATATATATATATATATATATATATATATATATATATATATATATATATATATATATATATATATATACATATATATATATATATATATATATATATATATATATATGTATATATATATATATATATATATATATATATATATATATATATATATATATATATATATATATATATATATATATATATATATGTATATATATATATATATATATATATATATATATATATATATATATATATATATATATATATATATATATATATATATATATATATATATATATATATATATATATATATATTTATATATATATAAATATATATATATATGTGGAAGGTATTAAGAATATATGGTGTGGGAGGCAAGTTGTTAGAAGCAGTGAAAAGTTTTTATCGAGGATGTAAGGCATGTGTACGTGTAGGAAGAGAGGAAAGTGATTGGTTCTCAGTGAATGTAGGTTTGCGGCAGGGGTGTGTGATGTCTCCATGGTTGTTTAATTTGTTTATGGATGGGGTTGTAAGGGAGGTAAATGCAAGAGTCCTGGAAAGAGGGGCAAGTATGAAGTCTGTTGGGGATGAGAGAGCTTGGGAAGTGAGTCAGTTGTTGTTCGCTGATGATACAGCGCTGGTGGCTGATTCATGTGAGAAACTGCAGAAGCTGGTGACTGAGTTTGGTAAAGTGTGTGGAAGAAGAAAGTTGAGAGTAAATGTGAATAAGAGCAAGGTTATTAGGTACAGTAGGGGTGAGGGTCAAGTCAATTGGGAGGTGAGTTTGAATGGAGAAAAACTGGAGGAAGTGAAGTGTTTTAGATATCTGGGAGTGGATCTGTCAGCGGATGGAACCATGGAAGCGGAAGTGGATCATAGGGTGGGGGAGGGGGCGAAAATTTTGGGAGCCTTGAAAAATGTGTGGAAGTCGAGAACACTATCTCGGAAAGCAAAAATGGGTATGTTTGAGGGAATAGTGGTTCCAACAATGTTGTATGGTTGCGAGGCGTGGGCTATGGATAGAGATGTGCGCAGGAGGATGGATGTGCTGGAAATGAGATGTTTGAGGACAATGTGTGGTGTGAGGTGGTTTGATCAAGTAAGTAACGTAAGGGTAAGAGAGATGTGTGGAAATAAAAAGAGCGTGGTTGAGAGAGCAGAAGAGGGTGTTTTGAAATGGTTTGGGCACATGGAGAGAATGAGTGAGGAGAGATTGACCAAGAGGATATATGTGTCGGAGGTGGAGGGAACAAGGAGAAGAGGGAGACCAAATTGGAGGTGGAAAGATGGAGTGAAAAAGATTTTGTGTGATCGGGGCCTGAACATGCAGGAGGGTGAAAGGAGGGCAAGAAATAGAGTGAATTGGAGTCATGTGGTATACAGGGGTTGACGTGCTGTCAGTGGATTGAAGCAAGGCATGTGAAGCGTCTGGGGTAAACCATGGAAAGCTGTGTAGGTATGTATATTTGCGTGTGTGGACGTGTGTATGTACATGTGTATGGGGGGGGGGGGTTGGGCCATTTCTTTCTTCTGTTTCCTTGCGCTACCTCGCAAACGCGGGAGACGGCGACAAAGTATAAAAAAAAAAAAAAAAAAAAAAAAAATAGATATATATAACATATATATATATATATATATATATTTATATTCATTTATTTTGCTTTGTCGCTGTCTCCCGCGTTTGCGAGATAGCACAAGGAAACAGACGAAAGAAACGGCCCAACCCACCCCCATACACATGTATATACATACACCTCCCCACACGCAAATATACATACCTCTACATCTCAATGTACACATATATATACACACACAGACATATACATATATACACATGCACACAATTCACACTGTCTGCCTTTATTCATTCCCATCGCCACCTCGCCATACATGGAATAACAACCCCCTCCCCACTCATGTGTGCGAGGTAGCGCTAGGAAAAGACAACAAAGGCCCCATTCGTTCACACTCAGTCTCTAGCTGTCATGCAATAATGCCCGAAACCACAGCTCCCTTTCCACATCCAGGCTCCAGAGAACTTTCCATGGTTTACCCCTGACGCTTCAAATGCCCTGATTCAATCCATTGACAGCACGTCGAGCCCGGTATACCACATCGATTCAATTCACTCTATTCCTTGCCCGCCTTTCACCCTCCTGCATGTTCAGGCCCCGATCACTCAAAATCTTTTTCACTCCATCTTTCCACCTCCAATTTGGTCTCCCACTTCTCCTCGTTCCTTCCACCTCCGACACATATATCCTCTTGGTCAATCTTTCCTCACTCATTCTCTCCATGTGCCCAAACCGTTTCAAAACACCCTCTTCTGCTCTCTCAACCACGCTCTTCTTATTTCCACACATCTCTCTTACCCTTACATTACTTACTCGATTAAACCACCTCACACCACATATTGTCCTCAAACATCTCATTTCCAGCACATCCACCCTCCTGCGCACAACTCTATCCATAGCCCACGCCTCGCAACCATACAACATTGTTGGAACCACTATTCCTTCAAACATACCCATTTTTGGTTTCCGAGATAATGTTCTCGACTTCCAAACATTCTTCAAGGCTACCAGGATTTTCGGCCCCTCCCCCACCCTATGATTCACTTCCCCTTACATTGTTCCATCCGCTGCCAGATCCACTCCCAGATATCTAAAACACTTTACTTCCTCCAGTTTTTCTCCATTCAAACTTACCTCCCAGTCGACTTGACCCTCAACCCTACTGTACCTAATAACCTTGCTCTTTACTCTTAACTTTCTTCTTTCACACACTTTACCAAACTCAGTCACCAGCTTCTGTATTTTCTCACATACATCAGCCACCAGCGCTGTATCATCAGCGAACAACAACGAACTCACTTCCCAAGCTCTCTCATCCACAACAGACTGCATACTTGCCCCTCTTTCCAAAACTCTTGCATTCATCTCCCTAACAACCCCATCCATAAACAAATTAAACAACTATGGAGACATCACACACCCCTGCCGCAAACCTACATTCACTGAGAACCAATCACTTTCCTCTCTTCCTACGCGTACACATGCCATACATCCTCGATAAAAACTTTTCACTGCTTCTAACAACTTGCCTCCCACAACATATATTCTTAATACCTTCCACAGAGCATCTCTATCAACTCTATCATATGCCTTCCCCAGATCCATAAAT
>NC_092256.1:4635830-4638330 GCF_036320965.1 Panulirus ornatus | reverse complement strand
AACGAGGAGAAGTGGGAGACCAAATTGGAGGTAGAAAGTTAGAGTGAAAAAGATTTTGAGTGATCGGGGCCTGAACATGCAGGAGAGTGAAAGGCGTGCAAGGAATAGAGTGAATTGGAAAGATGTGGTATACCGGGGTCGACGTGCTGTCAATGGATTGAACCAGGGCATTTGAAGCGTCTGGGTAAACCATGGAAAGATATATATATATATATATATTATATATATATATATATATTTATATTCATTTATTTTGCTTTGTCGCTGTCTCCCGCGTTTGCGAGATAGCACAAGGAACAGACGAAAGAAACGGCCCAACCCACCCCCATACACATGTATATACATACACCTCCCCACACGCAAATATACATACCTCTACATCTCAATGTACACATATATATACACACACAGACATATACATATATACACATGCACACAATTCACACTGTCTGCCTTTATTCATTCCCATCGCCACCTCGCCATACATGGAATAACAACCCCCTCCCCACTCATGTGTGCGAGGTAGCGCTAGGAAAAGACAACAAAGGCCCCATTCGTTCACACTCAGTCTCTAGCTGTCATGCAATAATGCCCGAAACCACAGCTCCCTTTCCACATCCAGGCTCCACAGAACTTTCCATGGTTTACCCCTGACGCTTCAAATGCCCTGATTCAATCCATTGACAGCACGTCGAGCCCGGTATACCACATCGATTCAATTCACTCTATTCCTTGCCCGCCTTTCACCCTCCTGCATGTTCAGGCCCCGATCACTCAAAATCTTTTTCACTCCATCTTTCCACCTCCAATTTGGTCTCCCACTTCTCCTCGTTCCTTCCACCTCCGACACATATATCCTCTTGGTCAATCTTTCCTCACTCATTCTCTCCATGTGCCCAAACCGTTTCAAAACACCCTCTTCTGCTCTCTCAACCAGGCTCTTCTTATTTCCACACATCTCTCTTACCCTTACATTACTTACTCGATTAAACCACCTCACACCACATATTGTCCTCAAACATCTCATTTCCAGTACATCCACCCTCCTGCGCACAACTCTATCCATAGCCCACGCCTCGCAACCATACAACATTGTTGGAACCACTATTCCTTCAAACATACCCATTTTTGGTTTCCGAGATAATGTTCTCGACTTCCAAACATTCTTCAAGGCTCCCAGGATTTTCGCCCCCTCCCCCACCCTATGATTCACTTCCCCTTACATTGTTCCATCCGCTGCCAGATCCACTCCCAGATATCTAAAACACTTTACTTCCTCCAGTTTTTCTCCATTCAAACTTACCTCCCAGTCGACTTGACCCTCAACCCTACTGTACCTAATAACCTTGCTCTTTACTCTTAACTTTCTTCTTTCACACACTTTACCAAACTCAGTCACCAGCTTCTGTATTTTCTCACATACATCAGCCACCAGCGCTGTATCATCAGCGAACAACAACGAACTCACTTCCCAAGCTCTCTCATCCACAACAGACTGCATACTTGCCCCTCTTTCCAAAGCTCTTGCATTCATCTCCCTAACAACCCCATCCATAAACAAATTAAACAACTATGGAGACATCACACACCCCTGCCGCAAACCTACATTCACTGAGAACCAATCACTTTCCTCTCTTCCTACGCGTACACATGCCTTACATCCTCGATAAAAACTTTTCACTGCTTCTAACAACTTGCCTCCCACACCATATATTCTTAATACCTTCGACAGAGCATCTCTATCAACTCTATCATATGCCTTCCCCAGATCCATAAATGCTACATACAAATCCATTTGCTTTTCTAAGTATTTCTCACATACATTCCTCAAAGCAAACACCTCATCCACACATCCTCTACCACTTCTGAAACCACACTGCTCTTCCCCAATCTGATGCTCTGTACATGCTTTCACCCTCTCAATCAATACCCTCGCATATAATTTCCCAGGAATACTCAACAGACATACCTCTGTAATTTGAGCACTCACTTTTATTCCCTTTGCCTTTGTACAAAGGCACTATAGAAGCATTCCGCCAATCCTCAGGCACCTCACCATGAATCATAAATACATTAAATAACCTTACCAACCAGTCAACAATACAGTCAACCCCTTTTTTGATAAATTCCACTGCAATAACATCCAAATCCGCTGCCTTGCCAGCTTTCGTCATCCGCAAAGCTTTTACTACCTCTTCTCGGTTTACCAAATCATTTTCCCTAACCCTCTCACTTTCCACACCACCTCGACCAAAACACCCTATATCTGCCCCTCTATCATCAAACACATTCAACAAACCTTCAAAATACTCACTCCACCTCCTCACATCACCACTACTTGTTATCACCACCCCATTGGCCCCCTTCACTGATGTTCCCATTTGCTCCCTTGTCTTACGCACTTTATTTACCTCCTTCCAAAACATCCTTTTATTCTCCCTAAAATTTAATGATACTTTCTCACCCCAACTCTCATTTGCCCTCTTTTTCACCTGTTGCA
>NC_092256.1:4292553-4300730 GCF_036320965.1 Panulirus ornatus | reverse complement strand
CTTAAACTATGAATACCTTCATAAGTCGTTTAGACAAATATTTTACAAATTCAGGTAAACTTTGAAAAAAAATGCCAGAAATAAACGTAGAAACGACAGCGGTAACGAGGGCACTAGGAAGCTAATGTGCAGATGGCGGGGAGTCGGTGATAGCTTAAAAAAGTACTGAGCGGAATTACGTTTTTGTTCTTTTTTCGTTAAATCATTTTTCTTTTCTTTTCAAACAACCCTGTCGTGGGCCAATCAGGCCTCCTGTTGTCTGACTTTCTCATGCATCTCACGTAAACTCATGTAACTCCTTCCTTAGCGCTTGTCCCCTCACCAACCCTTGACTTTACTCCCAAGACTTTTCCAAACCATTCTTCCCCTTTACCCTTGAGCTTCGTTTCACTCAGAGCCAGATCATCCAGGTTTCTTTACTCAAACATACTACCTGTCTCTCCATTCTTCTCATCTTCGTTACATCCACACACATTCAGATACCCCAGTCTGAGCCTTCGAAGATGATGAGCACTCCCCGGTTGACTTCTTCTATTTCCGCTTTTAGACGTTGAAAAACAAGAAGGGGAGGATTTCTAGTGCCAGCCTGCCCCCCCATCCCCTCAACCACCACCCGCCCCATGTAGCCGCCTTCTACAACAAGCTCGGAATATATGGGTAGCATTCTTTTTCCCCTATCCCCAGGGATAATATAGTTTGGATATATGAAGAGAATGAGTGAAGAAGGATTGAAAAGGCCAGAGATGGAGGGAACGAGGAGAAGCGGGAGACCAAATTGGAGGTGGAAGGAAGGAATGATAAAGATTTTGAGCGATCGGGGCCTGAACATACAGGAGGGTGAAAGGCATGCAAGGAATAGAGTGAATTGGAACGATGTGGAATATCGGGGTCGACGTGCTGTCAATGGACTGAACCAGTGCATATGAAGCGTCTGGGGTAAACCATGGAAAGGTCTGTGGAGCTTACATGTGGATAGAGAACTGTGGTTTCGGTGAAATAGTGGGTAACGATGCTGCTTCCTGTGGGGTGGAATAGCGACAGCAATGGATGAGGCAAGCATATATATATGCATATATATATATATATATATATATATATATATATATATATATATATATATATATATATATATATATATATATATATATATACAGGTCAAGAGAAAGGTGCAAGAGGTGAAAAAGAGGGCAAATGAGAGTTGGGGTGAGAGAGTATCATTAAATTTTAGGGAGAATAAAAAGATGTTCTGGAAGGAGGTAAATAAAGTGCGTAAGACAAGGGAGCAAATGGGAACTTCAGTGAAGGGCGCAAATGGGGAGGTGATAACAAGTAGTGGTGATGTGAGAAGGAGATGGAGTGAGTATTTTGAAGGTTTGTTGAATGTGTTTGATGATAGAGTGGCAGTTATAGGGTGTTTTGGTCGAGGTGGTGTGCAAAGTGAGAGGGTTAGGGAAAATGATTTGGTAAACAGAGAAGAGGTAGTAAAAGCTTTGTGGAAGATGAAAGCCGGCAAGGCAGCAGGTTTGGATGGTATTGCAGTGGAATCTATCAAAAAGGGGGTGACTGTATTGTTGACTGGTTGGTAAGGTTATTTAATGTATGTATGACTCATGGTGAGGTGCCTGAGGATTGGCGGAATGCATGCATAGTGCCATTGTACAAAGGCAAAGGGGATAAGAGTGAGTGCTCAAACTACAGAGGTATAAGTTTGTTGAGTATTCCTGGTAAATTATATGGGAGGGTATTGATTGAGAGGGTGAACGCATGTACAGAGCATCAGATTGGGGAAGAGCAGTGTGGTTTCAGAAGTGGTAGAGGATGTGTGGATCAGGTGTTTGCTTTGAAGAATGTATGTGAGAAATACTTAGAAAAGCAAATGGATTTGTATGTAGCATTTATGGATCTGGAGAAGGCATATGATAGAGTTGATAGAGATGCTCTGTGGAAGGTATTAAGAATATATGGTGTGGGAGGCAAGTTGTTAGAAGCAGTGAAAAGTTTTTATCGAGGATATAAGGCATGTGTACGTGTAGGAAGAGAGGAAAGTGATTGGTTCTCAGTGAATGTAGGTTTGCGGCAGGGGTGTGCGATGTCTCCATGGTTGTTTAATTTGTTTATGGATGGGGTTGTTAGGGAGGTGAATGCAAGAGTTTTGGAAAAAGGGGCAAGTATGAAGTCTGTTGTGGATGAGAGAGCTTGGGAAGTGAGTCAGTTGTTGTTCGCTGATGATACAGCGCTGGTGGCTGATTCATGTGAGAAACTGCAGAAGCTGGTGACTGAGTTTGGTAAAGTGTGTGAAAGAAGAAAGTTAGAGTAAATGTGAATAAGAGCAAGGTTATTAGGTACATTAGGGTTGAGGGTCAAGTCAATTGGGAGGTAAGTTTGAATGGAGAAAAACTGGAGGAAGTAAAGTGTTTTAGATATCTGGGAGTGGATCTGGCAGCGGATGGAACCATGGAAGCAGAAGTGAATCATAGGGTGGGGGAGGGAGCGAAAATCCTGGGAGCCTTGAAGAATGTGTGGAAGTCGAGAACATTATCTCGGAAAGCAAAAATGGGTATATTTGAAGGAATAGTGGTTCCAACAATGTTGTATGGTTGCGAGGCGTGGGCTATGGATAGAGTTGTGCGCAGGAGGGTGGATGTGCTGGAAATGAGATGTTCGAGGATAATGTGTGGTGTGAGGTGGTTTGATCGAGTAAGTAATGTAAGGGTAAGAGAGATGTGTGGAAATAAAAAGAGCGTGGTTGAGAGAGCAGAAGAGGGTGTTTTGAAATGGTTTGGGCACATGGAGAGAATGAGTGAGGAAAGATTGACCAAGAGGATATATGTGTCGGAGGTGGAGGGAACGAGGAGAAGCGGGACCAAATTGAGGGTGGAAAGATGGAGTGAAAAAGATTTTGAGTGATCGGGGCCTGAACATGCAGGAGGGTGAAAGGCGGGCAAAAAATAGAGTGAATTGGATCGATGTGGTATACCCGGGTTGACGTGCTGTCAGTGGATTGAATCAGGGCATGTGAAGCGTCTGGGGTAAACAATGGAAAGTTGTGTGGGGCCTGGATGTGGAAAGGGAGCTGTGGTTTCGGGCATTATTGCGTGGCAGCTAGAGACTGAGTGAGAACGAATGTGGCCTCTGTTGTCTTTTCCTAGTGCTACCTCGAACACATGAGGGGGGAGGGGAAGGTATTCCATGTGTGGCGAGGTGGCGATGGGAGTGAATGGGGGCAGACAGTGTGAATTGTGTACATGGGTATATATGTATGTGTCTGTGTATGTATAGGTATGTATATTTGCGTGTGTGGACGTGTGTGTGTATACATTGTGTATGGGGGTGGGTTGGGCCATTTCTTTCGTCTGTTTCCTTGCGCTACCTTGCAAACGCGGGAGACAGCGACTAAGCAAAATAAATAAATAAATATATATATATATATATATATATATATATATATATATATATATATATATATATATATATATATATATATATTTATATTTATATCTATATCTATATATATATATATATATATATATATATATATATATATATATATATATATATATATATATATATATATATATATATATCCCTGGGGATAGGGGAGAAACAATACTTCCCACGCATTCCTCGCGTGTCATAGAAGGCGACTAAAGGGGACGGGAGCGGAGGGCTAGAAACCCTCCCCTCCTTGTATTCTAACTTTCTAAAAGGGGAAACAGAAGAAGGAGTCACGCGGGGAGTGCTCATCCTCCCCGAAGGCTCAGATTGGGGTGTCTAAATGTATGTGGATGTAACCAAGATGAGAAAAAAGAAGAGATAGGTAGTATGTTTGTGGAAAGAAACCTGGATGTTTTGGCTCTGAGTGAAACGAAGCTCAAGGGTAAAGGGGAAGAGTGGTTTGGGAATGTCTTGGGAGTAAAGTCAGGGGTTAGTGAGAGGACAAGAGCAAGGGAAGAAGTAGCACTACTCCTGAAACAGGAGTTGTGGGAGTATGTGATAGAGTGTAAGAAAGTAAAATCTAGATTGATATGGGTAAAACTGAAAGTTGATGGAGAGAGATGGGTGATTATTGGTGCATATGCACCTAGGCATGAGAAGAAAGATCATGAGAGGCAAGTGTTTTGGGAGCAGTTGAATGAGTGTGTTAGTGGTTTTGATGCACGAGACCGGGTTATAGTCATGGGTGATTTGAATGCAAAGGTGAGTAATGTGGCAGTTGAGGGAATAATTGGTATACATGGGGTGTTCAGTGTTGTAAATGGAAATGGTGAAGAGCTTTTAGATTTATGTGCTGAAAAAGGACTGGTGATTGGGAATACCTGGTTTAAAAAGAGAGATATAGACAAGTATACGTATGTAAGTAGGAGAAATGGCCAGAGAGCGTTATTGGATTACGTGTTAATTGATAGGCGCGCGAAAGAGAGACTTTTTGATGTAAATGTGCTGAGAGGTGCAACTGGATGGATGTCTGATCATTATCCTGTGGAGGCGAAGGTGAAGATTTGTATGGGTTTTCAGAAAAGAAGAGAGAATGTTGGGGTGAAGAGAGTGGTGAGAGTAAGTGAGCTTGGAAATGAGACTTGAGGAAGTACCAGGAGAGATTAAGTGTAGAATGGAAAAAGGTGAGAGCAAATGACGTGATGGGAGTGGTTAACGAATGGTATCTATTTAGGGATGCGGTGATGGCTTGCGCAAAAGATGCATGTGGCATGAGAAAGGTGGGAGGTGTACAGATTAGAAAGCGTAGTGAGTGGTGGGATGAAGAAGAAAGATTGTTAATGAAAGAGAAAAGAGAGGCGTTCGGACGATATTTGCAGGGAAGTAGTGCAAATGACAGATGTTCAAAAGAAAGCGGCATAAGGTCAACAGAAAGGTGCAAGAGTTGAAAAAGAGGGCAAATGAGTTAGGGTGAGAGAGTATCATTAAATTTTAGGGAGGACAAAAAGATGTTTTGGAAGGAGGTAAATAACGTACGTAAGACAAGAGAACAAATGGGAATATCGGTGAAGGGAGCAAGTGGGGTGGTAATAACAAGTAGTAATGAAGTGAGAAGTAGATTGAGTGAGTATTTTGAAGTTTGTTGACTGTGTTTGATGCAGTGAGTATTTTGAAGTTTGTTGACAATGTTTGATGGAGTGAGAAGGAGATGGAGTGAGAAAGAGATGGAGTGAGTATTTCGAAGGTTTGTTGAATGTGGCAGATATAGGGTGTTTTGGTCTGGGTGGTGTGCGAAGTGAGAGGATCAGGGAGAATGATTTGGTGAAGAGAGAAATGGTAGTGACAGCTTTGTGGAAGATGAAATCCGTTAAGGCGGCCGGTTTGGATGGTATTGCAGTTGAATTTATAAAAAAAAAAGGGGGTGACTGTGTTGTTGATTATTTTCATCTATTATACTTGATCGCCATTTCCCGCATCAGCGAAGTAGCGCCAGAAAAAAAGACGAAGAACTTCCCATCGGCTTTTATGTACATACAAATATACACATAAACGCCCATACACGCACATACACGTACATACTTATACATATACATATCAACATATACATACATATTCATACATATACACAGACATATCATATATACACATGTACATATTCATACGTGCTTGCCTTCATCCATTCTGGCACTACCTCACCCCACAGGAAACAGCATCGCTACCCCCTGCTTCAGCGAGGTAGCGCCAGGAAAACAGACAAAAAAAAAAAAACACATTCGTTTATACTCAGTCTCTAGCTGTCATGTGTAATGCACCGAAATCACAGCTCCCTATCCACATCCAGGCCCCGCAAATCTTTCCATGGTTTACCCCAGACGTTTTATGAACCCTGGTGCAATCCATTGACAGCACGTCGACCCCGGTATACCACATCGCTCCAATCCACTCTATTTCTTGCATGCCTTTCACCCTCCTGTACGCTCAGGCCCCGATCGCTCAAAGTATCATTCACGCCATCCTTTCCACCTCCATAGCCAGGGGGGATGCTATTTCATGTGTGGCGGGGTGGCGACGGAATGGATGAACGTAGCAAGTATGAATATGTAACGTCCGTGTATGTGTATGTATGTATACGTCGAAATGTATATGTATGTATATGTGCGTGTATGGGCGTTATGTATATGCATGTGTATGTAGGTGGGTTGGGCCATTCCTCGTCTGTTTCTTGCGCTACCTCGCTAACGCGGGAGACGGCGATTAGGTATGAAAAATATATAAATAGATAATAATAAGACGTGTGTGTGTGTGTGTGTGTGTGTGTGTGTGTGTGTGTGTGTAACCTTTACATCGTAAGTGTGGAATGCTTGAGAGTTTTATGATATTGCACATAATGGATTTCTAGATAGGATTCCCCGTCATGTCATTCATCTCCCCATCCATGTTAGTTAGAGACAACGAGCAAATAACTTCGGTGTGAGATGTAAACCCTGAAAAACTGTTGACTCTCCAGCTATCAGTATCTTAACCCAGACAGAGTGGACAAGCTTCCTGATATTGCTATATAATACACCGCCATTCTTCACCTCGTCATGGACGGGACACTTAAAGTTTGGGGAAACATAACGTATGTTATAAAAATCATATCATATCATCTACGATGATATGATCACCTTCATTTCTGAAATGTCCAGAACAGTGTTTTCTGTGTCACTGAGGGATTGGTTCCCTTCCTATCCCTCACAATTTTACCACAGAAGGAATGATGCAAGTATACACCACCTAACATCGGTCATACTTTCATCATCATGACGCACATGCATGATACTTTTTCCCTGACCTTCCTTCCAGTATTCCTTCAACATTATACATGACGAATGCCACTGTTACCATACTCACTGTTTGTCTCAGGTGGGAAGTTCTCTCTTGTTTACTGGTGAGGTAAGAACAGTTATTTGTCTTCAATAACTGCCAGAAACAAGCATTCAAGTGCTTACTGCTACTTCTGATAACGTACTGTGTGACAGGGCAATAGCTGCTTGAGCAATGTGATTGCTTATCTCAAGTCCACAAAGGTCACATCTCTTGCAGACTTCATTCTGACTCTGCAGTGTAATTCACTCTTATATTTTCTTTCACTGTTTCATAGTGTTCTTGTGTGACAAATTATTGAAAGATGAAATTCTAACAATCACAGTTTAAGACCAATTCAAACCTATGGCATCAAAGTGACTTCTCTGTAACAGTAAATTTAGTAGAAAACCTCATGATAAAATTGTATTGAAAAATATCATTTACATCTTAAACGTTCAATTTTCTTTTTACTATCAAGGCGATATCAATGTTTTCTATCATGGATTTTAAATCAAGATCTTTGTATAAGGATTCAGACATGAGACACCTCATGTGATGTGGGGATATCATGGGTCGATCTTTTCGTGTCATTTTACAGACAAACAGACGACCTCGACACACGAAGAAAAAGTCGCAGAACAACGACACCTATATCATATACTCAATTTACATTATCAGTTGCTGCACCATATAGATGTGGGGCGCTAACATATTGATGTAGGATGCCAACTTTAAAATCGGTGAAGTGAATGTTTCTAGGCATATGATAGTTACCATGTAGCGAAACTACTTGTAATATACGACCACATCAGATGAATCATTTATGTAATCTTATTATACTTTGTCGCTATCTCCCGCGTTAGTGAGGGAGCGCAAGGAAACAGAAGAAATAATGACCCAACCCACCCACATACGCATATATATATATACATACACGCCCACACACACACATAAACATACCTATACATATTAATGTATACATACATATACATACAAAGAAAAACACTTATATACACATGTACATATTCATACTTGCTGTCCTCAGCCATTCCCATCGCCACCCCGCCACACATGAAATGGCACCCCCCCTCCCCCCCGCATGTGCGCGAGGTAGCGCTAGGAAAAGAGAACAAAGGCCACAATCGTTCACACTCAGTCTCTAGCTATCATATGCAATGCACCGAAACCACAGCTCCCTTTCCACATCAAGGCCCCACAAAACTTTCCATGGTTTACCCCAGACATGTCACATGCCCTGGTTCAATCCATTGACAGCACGTCGACCCCGGTATACCACATGATTCCAATTCACTCTATTCCTTGCACGCCTTTTACTCTCCTGCGTGTTTAGGTCCAGATTGGATAAGGTTGTTAGGGATGTGAATGCAAGAGTT